>NW_023504764.1:0-32181 GCF_004664715.2 Peromyscus leucopus | reverse complement strand
ATACAAATATATCTAAAACTTTTATGGCTTTTTCTAAGGTTTGGATTTACTTCACAGAGGTTGGTATGTTTTCTCTCTCCTAGTTTTGGGACTCCTACTCTTCCCAGTTAGTAAGGATATGGGCCCTGCAGTTGGCCCTGGGCAGCACAGCCTGCAGACTCAGAGCAGTGCATTCGCCAGCCACTGCCCATGCTTCTTTAAGTTTTAAATGTCATTCCATGTTCTCCTTAATTTTGGATCATTGTCTGGATACCTGGTCATATTCTGTTGCTTCGGCGATTTCATGTGGTTTGACATTGTTCTCTAACAGGTTTCTGTGGTGGTAGTTTGTGTATGCTCTTACAAATAAAGCTTGCCTGAAGATAAGAAGGCAAAGCCAGGCTCTAGTTAGCCATAGAGGCCAGGCAGTTGTGTCATGTACCCTTAATCCCAGCAGTCGAGAGGCAGAGATGACAGATCTTTTTGAGTTCAAGGACACCCTGGGCTACACAAGATTGATCTAGTCTAAAAGAGAAACAGAGTCAGGCAGTGGTGACACACACATTTAATCCCAACAACTGGGATCTCATGCCATTGCTCCCAGTACTGGGGAGGCACGTATGCCTTTAATCCCAGCACTACGGAAGTTGAGATAGGAAGTGGAATGGCTGGACAGAGAACGGAATATAATGTGGAAGGAGACAGGAGTTCAGCACTATTTCACTCAGAGGATCTCACAGAGGTAAGAACTAGTGACTGGCTGCTCTGCTTCTCTGATCTTTCAGCTTTCACCCTGATATCTGACTCTGGGTTTTTATTAATAAGAACAATTAAGACTCGTGCTACAGTTTTCAGCATTAATTTTTTCCTTTTCTTTTTGATCGCTTATGTGAAAAGTCAGCAAGTCATCTTCTTCCTGAAAGAGAAATTCTCAGAAAAGAGACAGAAAGAAATGGCTGATTCTCCAGTAAGCATTTACCAGGTCAGTGGTCATGCCTACTTTTCTAGAAATGTTATATGTTCAGATATTGCAAGTCTTCAATTTTCTGCTGCTGATAATAGTTTAAATTTTATTATGACAAATGCTCCAAATAAGCAATCAACAGTAAAAACAACAACAACAACATCAACAACAACAACAACCTCACATACTGAAATTAACCAGACCCAAATACTGCTCAAATCAATGTACTTTTGTGTAGTTAGAGTAGTCATTGGAACAAGAAGTTCTAGAGTCTTACAAAAGGGTTTTATGTTTTATTATTGAAAATATTTTATCAACTTATCCATCAGAAGAAAAGTAACTATGATAGAATTAGAGCTAGAAAAGTACTTAGCTTTATGTCTTTTTTCATAACTTGTCTTCATTACCTGTATTCAGTCCTACCTCAACCCTGATAATTATCCATTCTAGTTCTCTTTTCTCCATATTCTGCTGTACTCTGGTGTTTATTGTTTCTCATATACACATACTATTAGCTAGTTTCTGCATGTGAGGGAAAATATGATTTCTTCTTTCTGACACTGTGTGACTAACTTAATATTCCACATTCTAAGCCTAACCATTTTCCTGCAATTTTTATTGCAGTTTTTTCTTCAGCTGAATGGTATTTCACTTTATGTGTGTACTATCTTCATTATAATTAGATTGGTTCTAATACTTTGCCATGTTGAAGGCAGTAGCAGTGAATATGGATTTAAATATCTCTGTATTAGGGTGTGGAGATTTCCAGTTATGTTCATAGGGGTGCCATTGCTGGGTCATACATTAATTCCAACTTCAATTTTTTCCTTTAGAATTATTTTACTAAATCATAAATGTACAACAGCCTCTTAACTCTAAACACACACTTAAATCTTTAATGGAAAAACACTATGTCTTGTTACACCATGATGCAGTCTAATAACTTTTCAAACCTTTTGAGAAAAATCTTAAGAAAATTTTCTCATATCACCTGAATCTTACAAATTTAACATTATCAAAGACCACTAAAAAAACAATTAAAAAGCTAAGAATCTGTCTCAAAGGCATTTTTTTATACTCTGTCCCACATAATAAGGTAATGTTATTAAATAATCCAATCCATTCACAAGATGGCTCTGATTCTGCTCTGGTGTTTTCTGCCATGTCACTGAATATTTATGTATGACTGAGATGAGTTCCCTTAACAGGGTTATTTCGGTAACTTGAAGTTGTTCTGTTGCCTCTGAGATCTCATTCTCTCCTGTATATACAGTGAAATCCATCATAAATAGGAAGAATCTCAATATCAGTTCCACCCACCATATCCCCCACTTCCTCCAGGACCATAGCTTTCTGAACCATATGGTCCTCCCGTATTCTTGCTACCACCAAAGTTTCCACTCTTCATTGGGCTATAGTTAGAAGGTTGCTGACAATAATACCCAAAATCATTGTTATTTTCACTTCCATAATTTTCTCCTCCATAGTTGTCAAAAACACCTCTAGAGCCCCCACCCTGATTGCCATATTCAAGATGTGCAAACTTAAAATTCTCCTTAAATATTTTGAAGATTCTGACATGAAATAGCAATAGAAAATCATTTTTAGATTCCTCTACTCTTGGTTCTCTTCATGTATGATCACAGTAAAGTATTAGACATCTGTATTCTTTCTAAAAATTCTAGCATGGTTGTTGGGGTACCTCAGAGATGATGGGGATTATTGTATGTGAGCTAGTCTGGTTACACATCCAGAAAAAATGAGATTGCCCTGGAATGTGGAGAGGAGAGGCTAGCCACTAGCAGGCTGGGCTAGGGCATGACCAAAATAAAAGTGATGGCTTCCAGGGAGAGAGAAGGCAAGACTGAGAGTGGCTTGTGATATTCAATTCCACTTGAAAGGATGATCCTTTGACATAGTGTAAAATCCTAGTGCCAGAATACATCCTGCATGTTAGTAACTTGTTGCCTATCACAGAATTATGGTGACAATACTAGTAAAAATGCAGCTTTAGTTAACTCTGCTGACATCACAGTATGGAATAATTTTAGGAACGATAAGCTTAATGTAGGTCCATGAAGTAGGATTAGTCTTTAATTGCTTCCATGCTGTCTGACTTTATATTACACCCTTAGTTTTCTTACTAGTGGAGAATACACAGATACCATTCAGGAAAATATCTCAGTAGTTATTATATAGACTAGACTTGAGAATTGCAATAAAAGGAATGTTAAACACAGAAGTAGGTGGATCTCAGAATGTGTAAAATAGAAATAAGCAATACTTGCCAATGACAGCTGCCTCAAACAATCTAGAGCCTCTTAGGTCAGGCAAAATACTTGGCTTGCCTCCATTACTTTTGAAGACTCTAATGAGTTTTTCTAGAGAGAAAAGTAAATCCTGTGATCATTTTAAGTAAGACTTTAAACATTAAAGGAATTGGATATTCTGTATAGTTCTCTTGATTGTCTATCACTTAGTAAATATAAATACTGTGAATCTGAGTGTGGATTATTCTCTTCATCAATTTCTGTGAAGAAATATTTCAACATAGAGACATTTATTCTAAACATAATCCATGAATGAGCTTCATCTAAAAGTTACTTATTCAGTGGTAGTGCACGCCTTTAATCCCAGCACTTGGGAGGCAGAGGCAGGCAGATCTGTGAGTTTGAGGCCAGCCTGGGCTACCAAGTGAGCTCCAGGAAAGGCGCAAAGCTACACAGAGAAACCCTGTCTCGAAAAACCAAAAAAAATATTTAAAAATTAAAAAAAAGTTTCTTATTCATTCTTCCAATTCATGATCCATCATTTTTCAATAAGGATGAGATATCTATTAATAATCACAGACCCTAGCAGGCTGTCATACTGTTTTTGTGAGAATGCATTCAATTACAGTGAAAGACAAATAACTAAGTAGTTGCTGGTTGACTTATCTTAAGGGAGAACTTAGAGAGACAGTCACTTATCATATGTTTGGTCTTTGAACAAGCCCTGTTGATATGACCTTACTCATTTTCAGAGAAATATTTCAAATGTGATCCTGTCCATCAACATGTGAAGACTGAAAGTGAGCCACATCAGTGTAATGAGCTTGGTAAAATACTTCCTGACCCCTCCATATATGCACATTATAGAACAAGTGAAACTACAGAAAATTCTAAACTACAGATGCATTAATCACAGGGATGCATCTATTGACTCATCAAATCCAGATAGACATGAAAGCTTGCATACTGGAGAAGAACCTTGCAAATCTAAACACTGTGAGAAATACTTAAATTCATGTTCCAAAATTACTCAACATCAGAGAGTGTACACTGGAAAGAAAGAGCACAGGCAGGGAGAATATGATGACAATTTTGGATTTGCATATAGTCTTCTGAAACAACCAGGCTATAGTGGAGAGAAACCACACCAATTTGAGAAATGCATGAAGTGCTTCAGTAGTGCCTCAAACCTCACTGTACATCATAGAATTAATACAGTGGAGAAGCCTTACAAATGTAAGGAATGTGATATGTTCTTTACTGTGAAGTCAACTCTCATAAAACACCGGAGAACTCATACTAGAGAGAAAGCCTACAAGTGCAACTCTTGTGAGCAAATCCTTTTCCCAATGCTCAAATATTATAGCACATCAAAGACTTCAAACTGGGGAGAAATCTTAGACATATAGGCAATGTAACAAATCCTTTACCTGGGACTCACAAATCAGAATACATCAGAGAAGAAATACTGGAAAGAAAACTTACAGATTTAAGGAATGTGACAAATCCTGTATCAGTTCTTCACATCTTCAAACACATCAGAGAATTCACACTGGGGAGAAACCATACAAATGTAAGGAATGTGACAAGTGCTTTACTGTCCAGTCAACTCTTACAAAACATCAGAGAACTCATACTGGAGAGAAACCCTACAAATGCAACTTTTGTGACAAATCCTTTAAACAGTGTTCAAATCTGAAAGACATCAAAGAATTCATACTGGGGAGAAACCTTACAAATGTAGGCAATGTGACATATCCTTTACCCAGGACTCACATCTTAGAAATCATCAGAGTGTTCATACTTGAGAGATATTTTTCAGGTGAAAGGAATATGACAAATCCTTTACTACTTGCTTACATCTTAAAACACATCAGAGAAGTCACATTAGAGAGAAACTTACAAATGCAAGGAAGGTGACATGTCCCTTACTCAGGACTCAAATCTTGGAACACATCAGAGAATCCATATTGGAAAGAGATCTTACAGATGTGAGGAATGTGGCAAATATTTTTCTACATGTTCAACTCTTAGAGAACATCAGGTAATACATATTGGATAGAAACCCTACAAATGTTGCAATATTACAAGTCTGTTAGTACATGCTCACATCTTAGACAACACCAGAAAATCATACTGGAGAGAAACCTTATAATGCAAAGACTGTGATATATTCTTCAATGGGATTTCAGATCTTAGAAGACATCAGAATCTTCATAGTGGAGACAAAACCCACAAATGCCTGGAATGTGAGAAATCCTTTACCTACATGGCAAATTTTAGAACACATCAGAAAGTTCACAATGCAGAGAGACTTAAAAGTTGTGAGGAATATGACATGTGTTTTACTAGCTGCTCATATCTTAAAGTATATCAGAAAATTAAACTGGAAAAAAACTTCATAAATTCAAAGATTGTGGCATATCCAATAACTACTTTCAAATCTTTGAAGACATCCAAGACTTCATAATGGACAGAAAAATATTATGGGAAATCATGTGACAGCATTTATATGGTATTCTCTGCTTACAAATCCCAAGTATACATAATAGAAATATACAGATAAAAGACTTGTGAAAGTCTTCAGTGATGTTTTAAATCTAATAAACTACCACAGAGTTTATATTCAAATAAAATTCTACAGTAGTATCTGTGTGAATTGTACTTTATGTGTATGGGTGCTTTGTGTGTAAGACTTTCTGTGCACTCTATGTTTATCTGGTGGCTGTAGAGGCCAGAAGAGAACATCAGATACCCTGAAGCTGTAGTTAAAAACAGTTGTGTGCTGTTCTTTGTGTTGAGAATTGAACCCTGGTCCCATGGAAGAGCAAAGAGTGCTGTGAATTCAAAGCAATCTCTCCATCTCTGTGGAAGAGCTGTACTAAAAACATTTACCTTGTTCATCCTAAAATTGATAATAATGCCATGCAAATTAGTACATGTTTTTAATCCCAGAATTCAGGAAGCAGGAGCAAGAAGATCTCTATGAGTCTGAGGCCATTCTGGTCAATATAGTGAGTTCAAGAACTGCCACAAATAAGTGTTTAGCAACACCATGTACTTAGGGTATTTAAGCAAGACCACAGGAAATGATCTGCTTTGTTTGGTATGCTTCTGGGCCTCCATGGCCAGTAAATTCAAGGGAGAAAAGAAGTACTTTGTACAGAGAGTTGCATATGATGCCACTGTGACTGGGACCAGCATTACTGAACCATGTGGGAGAGCTCTGCTCAAAGTTATAAAATTATATTTTTAATTAACTCATAAGACAGTGGAATTTCATAGAGCTTCTTCATTTATTTTTATTTATTTTATTTTACTTTATTTTATTGGTTTTTCAAGACAGGGTTTCTCATTGTAGCTTTGCGCTTTTCCTGGAACTTATTCTGTAGCCCAGGCTGGCCTTGAACTCAGAAAGATCAACCTGTCTCTGCCTCCCAAGTGCTGGAATTAAAGGCAAGCACCACAACCACCTCACCTATGAGACTTTTTCATAAGGTCATCCTTTTGCTTAACCCACTCCTCCTCCGTTCTTCTTATGCCATCCCCAGTTGAATATCTAGCTCACATTATTCAATGACCCATACATTATAACACTTGTGATCTACTATACTCCCTTATTGTATGTTTTTCATGGGTTGCAAAATAATAATTCCATGGAGCTTACTCATGGACATCCCATTTGAGTGGACCTTACAGCATTCCCTTCTTCTTTATCACTGCACCACATATCTGAAATATTCTTCTCACTCTCTATTATCATATCACCGATATTCTACTATACATCTTCTCTCCCTACATCTTTCCACTAAAAGACTATTTCTGGATTATTGGATTCTACATGTAGTCTTACTTGAACAAGTTTGAAGCTAGAACCCACATTTGAATTTACCCATGTCTCATTTGATGATCATCTAAGATGATTCTACAACCTAGATTCTGTTAATAAAGCAGTGGTGAACTATGATGGGCAAGTTCTCATTGGCAAGATGGCAAGTCCTTAAGTTCATGCCTAGGAGTGTTGAGTCTGTACCAATTTGCTCTGAGATTAAACTGCTTCATCTTGTAGGATGATCCTCAAAACACACATTATTAAAAGAGAAATAAAGGACTGGAATGCTCCAATGTAGTAATTCTTAACCTTCTTAATGTTGTGACACTTTGATAATGTTTATCATGTTGTAGTTTCCCCAAATCTAAAATTATTCTTGTGCTACTTTATATCTATATTATTGCTACTTTGATGAATCATAATGTAAATATCTGATATGCAGGCTATGTGATATGTGATGCCAAAAGTGTCCTGGTGAAAGAGTTGAGTGCCACTTCTCTGAGGGAAGGTAAAATGTTTCATCCTGCAGAGAATACCCAGATGCTCAGAAATAGACAATAGCTTTAAGAAGTCATAGAAACTGGTAAGATTCACTAGTGCCCTCATGCCTCAACCATATATAATCACTAAGGACTACTGACACAGTCACAGAAGCTGAACTGCAAAGAAGATGCTTAGACCAGCCATGAAGCAGACACAGTCAAGGTGCCTGGATGAGACAAGAAAAGACAAGCTGCCTGGAGGAGGTAGTGAGGGGTGAAAGACATTTCCAATCTCCCTTGAGCTGCCTGAAAGCTGTGCAGTTTCCACCTTCATTAGCCATCATTTTCAAAGGGTCATACAGATGTCATTGAGTTCTTCATACTTTTTATGGTTTTTTTTTCAAGATAGAGTTTGTCTATGTAGTTTTGATACCTGTCTTGGATCTTGCTCTGTAGACCAGACTGACCTTGAACTCACAGAGCCTGGCTCTGACTCCCGTGTGCTGGTATTAGAAGCATGCACCACCAAAACCCAGCTCCAAGTATTCTATCACCCATAGTCTTCTAAGTCACCCCGTATAATTTCCTGATCCACTTAGCTTTAAATATTACTCTGTGGCTAAGAGCACTGTCTGCTTTAAGAAGACTCACTTGGAATTCCTAGCATACTCACAAGGGCACTCAACCTGTAACCTCAATTCCTGGATGTCCAATGCACTCTTATCACCTCTGCTAGCACTAAGCCCACACATGGTGTACAGATAAACATGCAGACAAAAGCCCTCTAATCAAGAAATCAGAATCCTTAATGGTTCATCAATGAGTTTTTGCTGTTTTCCCAACATTTGTTGGTCATTGGTTCCTTATGAGTGCTGAATAGATGTTTGTCATTGTTTCCACAGGAATAGTGTCACACACTACAGAAGTAATTGCATAGTGTAGTAGTGTTCTTCCTTTCTTTAATCGTTGTTTTGAGAACACTTAATTGATTTCAAAAGTTGATTCTCTAGTTCTAACTCCCACATCTGGGTTTGAACTCCTTTCTCCAAATTTTTGCCAACATTAGTTATCATTTAGTTTTTAATTTAATGTTTTTCACTTTACTTACAAACCACAGTTACCCTTCCCTGCCCTTCTCCCATGACCTCTCTTCATCTCACCCCATCTCTTCCTCAGAGGGAATAAATCCTATCTTTGTGGAGTCAACAAAGTCTGACATACCAAGTTGTGGGGTGACCAACATCCTCCCTATACCAAAGCTGAGTAAGGTATACCTCCATAGGGTATGAGCTCCAAAAACTGAGTTCATGTACCTGGGATAAGTCCTGGTGACACTACCAGGAACCCTACAAACAGATCAAACCACACAATTGTCCCCAATATTCAAAGGGCCTTCTTTGGTCCTAAGCAGATTCCCCAGCTGACAGGCCAGAGTCCATGAGCTCCCACTAGCTCAGGGCAACTGTCACTGTGGTTTTCCTGTCATAATCTTGAATCCCTTGCTCACATGATCCTTCCTCCCTCTCTTCAACTGGACTTCAGGAGCTCATCCTGGTGCTTGGCTGTGGCTCATTGCATCTGCTTCCATCAGTTACTGGATGAAGGTTTTGGATTGACAATAATAGTAATCAGATTATAAGAGAAGGTAAGTTCAGACACCCTCTCCACTATTGCTAAGTGTGTTAGCTAGGATCATACTTGTGGATTCCTGGGAGTTTCTTTGGTATCAGGTTTCTCCCTAAACCCATAATGGCTCTCACTATCAAGATATCTTCTGCATTGCTTTTGCTCTCCATCCCTCCCAAAACTTGGCCATCTTCATCACTCATGTTCCCATCACTTATTCCCTCCATTCTACACACCTCCAGTTTACCCAGGGGATCTTATCTATTTCTTCTTCCTGGAGCTTTCATGAACATTCCTCTTAGCATCCTCCCTTTTACCTAACTTCTCGGGTGGGGGTGGATTGTAGCCTGGATATGTTTTGCTTTGTATGTATTATGCACTTAAGAATGAGTACATATCCTGTTTGTCTTTCTGGGTCTGGGTAACCTCACTCAGAATGATTTTGGTCTAGGTCCAATCATTTGCCTACAAATTTCATGGTATCCTTTTTTTTATTGATGAGTAATCCTCCATTGTGTAAATGTTCCACATTTTCTTTATCCATTCTTCAGGTGAGGGGTATCTAGGCTGTTTTCAGGTTCTGACTATTACAAACAATGCAGCTCTAAACATAGTTGAGCAAATGTCCTTACTGTATGATTGCGTGTTCCACAAAAACTCACCACTCTCACCTCTTTTCAATCCTGATCCACAATTCCAACAAATCCCTCTATTGTATTCTTCTCCACTCTTTATGCTTGGCATCCCCTAAGATTAAACAGAGCCATGTGTGAGAATGTTTGGAAGTATTTGTTGGAGTCTGGAGGGCTCCGAAAAAACTACAGTTGAAGGTAGTGATTCTTCTCCTACAATCAATGCAAACATAGCCAACATTTGAGAAGTAAAGGGTGGGCATTTTGCATCTTTACCTTTCCTAAATGGATTATGGTCTAGTGTGAGGTCAATGCAGCTAAGTACAGTTACTGTTGGCTACTAATTTCAATAGCTGTATGGAGTCAAGTGAAGGGCATGTCTTAGCCTTTCTTATTCAATTTTCTCCTCCTCTTCCTCAGTGTTCCAAGAGTCATAGATGAAATGATATAACTGATGCATTTAGACTGGGACCACATACATTACTTATTTTTTGCATCTGGGACAGCAAGAGTCTTTGCATTCACCTGGGGATAGTTTGTGTGTGTGTGTGTGTGTGTGTGTGTGTGTGTGTGTGTGTGTGTGTGTAGGGGAGGGGGATTTAAGTAAATTTAGCATGAGTAATAAAAGAACCACTTGTCTGATAGTAAAATGATAAGGCCAACATCTTGTGGTGAGAGCAGTACTGTTTGGCATGAACACAGTCCAGGGCTTTTAGCAATGACCTGACCACTGACTTCTTGAGACACTTTTTTCTTTTCTTTTCAAATTCCAAGTCCCTGGAATGGCTCTCCCCAAGTGACAATTGCACTATTTGGTTTTGGCTTTTCATTTTGTGTTTGCACTGGGAGATTAGCATCTGAATTTAGCCTTTTATCATTTGTTTAAGTATGTAGAGGCTAGGCTGCCCTTCTCTTATATGAAGGGCCCAGAACTCACAGTGGGTGTCAGATACCAGGGTGCAGCATCCTCCTAGATCTAATTCTGGTGTAGGCTGGTAGCAAGCATGTGGGGAGGCTGTCCAGGTTTGATCAAGAGCAGCCTGACAGCTGGAGATGTGTGGAAGGCAGCCTGAGAGAGTGGGACTGACTGGTGCATTTGCAAGGTCCCACCCACATGTAAACAGAGGTTGGGAGGAGGTTGGACTTTTCTGAGTGTAGCAGAACACCTTAGAGTGGAAGAAGCTAGAGAAGTCAAGCAATTTAATTCTGGGATATCAAGTGAGGGAGGACTGGAAAGTTACACTGTGGAGTAAAAGCCCTAAGTGTCAGTGGCCAGGCTGAGCTTCCAGGTCTGCAGAGTGAGGAATCACTCAGTGGAGATCTGGCTGCATACACCATGGGATTAAAAGACTACTCACAGCCACAGATTCCAGATGAGAAGTCCCAGAAAAGTCACCAGTCAACAGCATAGGGGCAGGAAATGCTGGGCTGTGACACAGGAGGTGAGGGACCAAGTGTTGAATTGTTTCTCTGCTAAAAATAAGAATATTGGCTCTGAATTTCTGCTGTGGATATTTAACCTTTGTTGATAAATTTCAGATTATAGGACTTGCAATTACCTTGTGCTTTGTTTAGAATTGACTTTCATTGCCAAAATATTCTTATAAGAATCTCATCCGTCCTGCCTACTGGAGTCCTGCCTACTGGCCTGAAAATGAGATGGCAATGAAAGGGTGGTGGTATGGGGGCATGAGGTTGTGCCCCAGGCACAAACCTAGAGAATGGGTTGATAGGCTAGGAGAAAAGACTCACCTCTTAGTCCAATTGACACTGGCATTTTTTGTCTCAAGGAACAGCTGCAGACTATATGGTGGGAAGGTTTGGGAGGTGGGGTGGGCCTTGTAGGTTACAGGGTCCATTGGGGGATGCTGGTAGTCCAGATTGCCTGTAGGAGTCCTGCCTGCTGGAATGAAACTGGTGTTTTAATAGGTGGTGGTTTGGGGGTACAAGGTTTTACTCACTCATAAGTGAATACTAGATATAAAACAAGGGGTAAGCAGACAACAAACCACATCTCCAGAGGTTCTAACTAACAAGGAGAACCCTAAGAGGGATGCATGAATCTCCCTGGGAAGGGGAAATACATGAGTTTTCCACAAGTAAAAATGGGGTGGGAATGGAGGGTAAGGAGGGTAGAGTCTGGGCAATGAGAACCTAAGGTAATGGGATGGTCGATCTGGAACAGGCACCAATCAGGAGAGCAATGAAAGAGATACCATGACAGAGGGAGACATCCTGGAGATAGGGAGAAACCAGGTGCTAGAGAAGATCCCAGGAATCCACAATGATAACCTCACCTTAGACTACTAGCAGTAGAAGAGAGGGAGAATGAACTTGTCTACCCAGGTAATCAGATTGGTGAATACACTACCTGTCATCATAGAGCTTACATCCAGTAACTGATGGAAGCAGATACAGAGATCCTCAATGAAGCACCAGGTGAAGCTTCAGGAGTCCACTCAAAGAGAAAGAAGAGGGATTCTATGAGCAATCGGCTTTAAGAACATGATGAGGAAACATACAGAGACAAACAAAAGAAACTAGTGGGAACTCATGAACCATGAACCAGTAGCTGTTCAGCCTCTATGTGACTGGACTAGGCCCTCATCATAGGCAAGGCAAGTGTGTATCTTGATCTGGTTTAGGGGCCACCTGGCAGTGGGATCAGGGGTGCATGATCCGGCTTTTTGAGCCCACTGCCTATGGTGGGACTGTAAGTAAACTGCAAAAACTCTGGATTTGGTGTTCTGGTTTTGGCACAAAAATGTTACTAAATTGATGGCTGAAACTGAAAGAAACAGTTCAGCCCTACTTAGAGCTACTTAGAACAAGAGATCTGCCTTGAAGGTGTCCGGACACCTAAAGCTGTTTAGCACAGCTGTGATGACTGAACTGGAGACAGTTCAAACCTAGAGGGCAAGGATTCCTGGACACCTCGAGCTACGTAGAACAAGAGCTCTGTCCTGAAATTGTCCAGAGACATGGAACTGTTTAGAACAGCTCTGATGGTTGGGACTGCAAAGAAACAGTCCAACCTTGGAAAGGAAGGTTTTCTGACTTCTGGGGAGAGTCAGGCCTGGAACTGCTTCAGCAAGGAAGGGTATCCTGACTCTTTGGGAAGGTCAGGATATACCTGTTATGTTGGTATGGTGTGGGATGGTTTCCCTGCAGGACATATCAATCCTGCTCCTCTCCTGGAGAGCCACAATCTCTGGCTGAGTGTTACCAGCTTTTTCTAGCTCTATCCACTATGGTATGACAAAGCAAGGTTCTTTTGTTCAGCTCCCCTTTGCTCAGTCCATCATGGAACATGCCAGCAAGGTTCTACTGTTCAGCTCTCCCTTGCTCAGTCCACTGGGGTACATCCCAATAAGTTTCTTCTGTTCCATTGGCAATGAAGGTCTTTGCCCAATACTCTTTTGAAAAAGACGTTTATTTGGGAAGGAAGGGACCAGGAGAGTAGCTGCCCCTACCAGGCTGGAGAGAACAGATCACAACTGACCAGGCAGGGTAGTTTATGTACAATGTCTAGGGGGCAGAGTCAACTGTGATTGGTTAGTTTATTTTCTGCCAAGGGATTGGCCACTTTTCTGAGCAAGGGGCAGAGATGGCCCCGATTTCATTTGCAAACTCTGTTACTTTCACTGGCCTTTCTTGGCTTTTTCACACTACCTCTAAGGCCAGGGCACATACCTTGAACTGACTCTGATTCTAGGGGCCAAGAGTGTTATCTTGGTACTAGTTTCAGAGTCAGGGCATATTTCCTGGGTTCTGGATTTGGGGATAAAATGTTCAATTCTCTGGCTCAGGTCCCTAACACAGGCTGTGCTTCTTTCCCTTGTCCTGGGCCATAGGACCAGGATTCTACTGTCCTGCTCTGTGATTAATTGATTTCACAAGTCAGTTGGACAGGGGCAGGGATGGCTCTGGTCTGAGCTAAACTGTGTTTCTCTCACTGGCCTTAGATTTTTGACACTAACTCTAAGGCCAGGACACTTTTAATTCAATGACCCTGAATCTAGGAGCCAAGAGTGTTACTTTGTTACTGGTTTTGAAATCAGGGCATGTTTCCTTGGTTCATTTCTCTGGCACAAGTCCCAGACACAAACTGAGTTTCTTTCCCTAGTCCTGAAACTTAGGGCCAGGCTTCTACTATCCTGGTCTGTGATTGATTGATTTCACAAGTCAGTTGTACAGGAGCAGAGATGGCTCTGATCTGAGCTAAACTCTTTTTCTCTCACTGACTTTATCTGAGCCATCCTTCCCTAATTCTGAGCTTCAGGGTCAGGGTGGGTTTCTCTAGCCAATCAATTTTCCCTTCAGGGACACCTTACACAGCCTTGTTGTGGTTGTAGTGGCTTGGACCTGCCTCATCTGACTCTGTTAGGCTCTGCTGACTCCCCATGGGAGGTCTAGTCTTGGAGGAGGTGGGAATTAGGGGTGAGTTTGGGGGGAAGGTTGGAGGGGAGGAGAGAGGGGTGTGGGACCTGAGGTTGGTATGTAAAATCAATAGAAATTTTCTGAATAATAATAAAAGAATATTCTAATAAAATATTTGAATTTAGGTGTTGATATTTGTGAACACATTTCTCTTTGCTATGGTAGAAAGGACATAGCTCTTCAAGTTTACATTCATGCACACTGATTTTGATGTTAATCCCCTTCGCTATTCAAGAGAATGGCATATAGGACTAGGGATTTGGCATTCTCAGCGAGCTTTTAGATATCAGTCTTGAAAGAAAAACCTGTAGTGTAATTAAATCCAAAATTGTCATTGTTCTGAGTTCCACAGATAAGATTGTAAATATTCACATTAAAAAGTACCCTTTTTTATCCACCATTAATTTTCCATCTGAGATGTACGCACTCTGTTATGTAAATACAACACTCTAAAAAGTGTTTCTGATAGGCTTGGGGGAACAGGCCTTAAATTCCACCACTAGGGAGGAAAAGCAGGTGGACCTCAGTGAGATAGAGGCCAGCCTGGTCTCCATAGTGAGTTAGAGAACACCCAGGGTTTCAGGATGAGATCCTGAATCAAAATAGAGAAAGAAAAATGAAATGTGCATTTTTGTGCTGAGTTCTTAGTGCTGCAACTTAGAGCCTTGAAAATCACAGTATGCTGTTTTATGGTATCAGATCACAGTATTCTCAAAGTTAGAAAAGGTATTGTAAACCTTAAATTAAAGGTGGTGGTGGCACACGCCTTTAATCCCAGCATCTGGAAGCAGAGGCAGGTCCTTGCCAACTTGTTCTACAGAGCGAGTTTAAGGACAGCTGGGACTACACAGAGAAACCCTGTTTCTAGAGCATGGGGAGGAAGGAAAAAGAAATGAAAGGGTATTATTATATAATGGAACATTAGAAAGCATCTTTTGAATAATTATAACTCATCTATATTAGAAAATGTCTACAATAATCTTTTATATCCTTGTTCCAAGATAAGCACTATGTCCATGGATGCATGAACAAAATGATTTTTGGTTCTGGCACTTTCTTTTTTTTAAGACTTGAACTCATAGTGTTGCTCTGTCTGTCCAGGAATTCACCAAGTGGATCAGGCTGTAATAGAATTCACATAGTTCAACCCACACATTTCCACCAACTACTAAGATTAAAGATATGCAGTACCACAACTGTTCAAACTGTTATCTTTCATTTTGTGGTGTGTGGACTGCCAATGTTGTGAATGTTGACTACTCCCAGGAGGAGGGCTTTGTGCGAAGACTGGATGTTGCAGAGGTGCAGCATTCTGGTTTCTGTGGGTGAGAATAGTTTGCCTGCAGTCTCTCTTGATCCTTCTCAGGGTTTCTTGGAAATTTATTCTTGGGAAGATTTAAGACTTCCATCAGATTCGGTCCATGATAAATCCACTAATTCATTTCTGTATGCTTTTGTGATCCCAATCATTCAGTTCCATTTCTGCCCCTGAGATTTCATTGAGCTGTGATTAGAAGTGGCATTCAAGTTACACTCAATGCTTTATAAATATTTTCAGTATTCTGACTCTGCATGACAATTGTGGAATTGATTTTCTGTCAGCTTAGTGGTTGCACCGGAAGCTCCTGATATTTTAACAACCATCCACTGTCCTACAGCCCCATAGTCAACACCCATTGCTCAGGCCTTTGGTCTGGTGAGATTCCCAGTTCTGCAGCCATCATCTCGACTGGGACCATCAAATAAAGTTTTAAACTAAGTCTCTATTGTTCTATTTATCAAAAAAGACACAGGACTTTGATATTGTGGTGAAAACATCCTACAATGAACAGGCTTAGAAGCAATCAGCTGAACTTCCTTTTCAGTTGGAGACCCAGCAAGAGAAGGGTCTCTACAGCTGTACCAAATAAAAAAGACCATGATACTCCAGTCCCTCCCTACTAAATTCTGTGTGTCTCCCTGGCCTCTCCCTCCTCTCTATAGCTAATTCATGTCAAATAGTTGCTTGCTCCACCCCATGTTCGCATGATAACTTCATTAGCGCAGTATAAGTATTTCACAGTGACATCAAATATCCTGCAACAAGGAATAACTTGTAGATTCCTCTCTTCATCTAATGAGCACAATACTGTATTAGAAATCCAGGTGCTTTCTAATTAATTTCTTTCTCACGTGCAATGTTCACGGATCACCGAGAGAGACCTGCTCACATCTGGTGACAAACGTATAACCCTGAAAGATGGAAAGAGAGGAAACAGTAGCTAAGGATCCAGGGGGATAGGAATTCAGATTCACAATGTTCGGTTTCACTAGAAATAATTCTGCAGACTTCCACTGAGAAAGAGCTCAATATTATCATGTTATAGCGAAGAGAAACAGGCTTTCTCTATGTAGCTTTCTGCCTTTCCTGGAACTCATTCTGTGGCTCAAACTGGCCTCGAACTCACAGAGATCCACCTGCCTCTGCCTCCCGAGTGCTGAGATTATAGGCATACACTACCACGACCTGGCAATTAGAAGACATTCTACAGAAGAATTGATACTGGTAGGCAAATTAATTTTATGTGACTATTCATGTGAATGATGCATAGTGGATTTAGATTCTCTTCCAATATCCATCCATCACTAAACCCAGAAACTGGGTAGGCTCCCAGTACCAGGCATGATTTCCCTCATGTTGAAAGGGTATTCATCCAGTTATAACCATTGGTTACCAACAAAGTATGTGTGTCACTCAAGCACCATTTGATTAGCTGGGTAAGATTATTGGTTGGATTCCTCCTTTGAAAGATTCCATATTGCCTTCTGGAACCAAAAATATAGTCCCCAAGGAAGGAAGCTTTAAATTCTGATCCATCTCAAATCCACTGGCTGTGACTTAAGTGCATGGCTTCTTCAAATTAGGAGTTCTCCTTCTACCTCTTTGAGGTGGCCGTGATCATCAGCAGTAGCCTGTAATGATGTGGGAATCGCAAGGACAATTGTAACCAACAACTTCAAAACAGGCTGGTAGGTGTGGTTTGTTTGAAAATCTATGTCTCTTGTGAGTAGCATCTTCAGCTGAGATGGGATAGTTTCATTTACACTCTAACTGAATATGCATGTACACACTTATATGTAGTACAGGCATTTGGGGTAGATAATAGTAAGATTCCTTATGACTTTTTCAGACATCCTTACTGTTTTATGATATTTTGTTTGTATTCTGACAAATAAAGATTGCCTGGAAATCAGTGACACAGTGCAGCCAGCCACCAGAGAGACTTCTTAGCTCTATAAAATCTCAGAACAAATGGCATGGGGAGATCCTGCCTCTAAAAGGACTCAGACTGAATGGGCCAAGACACTGTCTCCACCTGCCTTATATTCCTGTCTCCACTTCATTAGTGCTGAGATTAGGGCAGAGCTAGCCCCTAATTAACAATAGAGGCCAGGTGGTGATGGCACACACCTTTAAGCCCAGAACTTGGGAGGGGGAAGCAGGAAGAGCAGCAAATCAAGACCACCCTGGGCTACAGGAAATCGAAAGAGTATAAAAGAGAAGCAGAGGTGGCATTCAGTTTTAATCCTGAATAATCAAGAGGTGGAGGCAGGATCTCTGCCCTTTCAGTCGAAGGTTTCATGGAGAACAGTCGGGACCCATTCAGTCACAGGATTCATTGAGGTAAGAATTTGTTTCTGCTTGGCTTCTCTGATCATTCAGCTTTCACCCAATATCTGACTCTGGGTTTTTAATGAAGACTAATTAGGATCATCCTTCACTTACTGTTATTTTTTGTACAGATTTTCTGAAACCCCGAGACAACCAAGGAGCTGGTTTCTGATGCAAGCACATAAGGTTCATAAATTCAGGTTCAACCTGGCCCACTGCCAGGCAGATGGAGGGAAATGTGGTGTCATCCACAGCCCAGGTGTATAGAGTTTCTATATGGAAAAACCACAAGCCAGGATTACATGCTTGGTATTGGGTAGAAGGAATATGGGGCAAGGTGGTTATTTTGAAACTGTTGGTCTAGACTTTGGTCACAAAACCACATTTGAAACAATTGATTTAGTCTTTTGGAGCACAACCACATCCCACTGAGCAGAATTACCTGGATTGTTCAGCAGGATTATTTAGATATTCAAGGGCCATAAATTACAGTCAGGATGTCTGCAGGATTATCTGGATCCTATTACACTTTACTTCCCTGTGTCTGCTCAAGTTGCCAAGACACATTCCTGAGATTCTTAATAGAACTGAATACATTTGGTGGTCTGAGATGGTAGCCCGTTCCATAAGATGGGGCCTGTAAAGTCAAGTCAACATATTCATATTCCTCGATTCACAAGTACTAATAACAGGACTCAATCATGAATCCTACCGGTCTGGAGGTTTAAGGATATTGGGACCTAAACACCTTTAGCTAACAGATTTTTCTAGGGCAGTGATATCTGTATCTATTGTCATTCTTAAGGCTCTATAGCTCTGAATTTTGAGTAAAACCAGATTATGATCCTACATAATACCTCTTTGGTTCTCCATAAAGAATTTCAACTATTTTATCTAATTGCAGAACCATTTCAGTTAATTTATCAATTGACAATTCTGAACCTATTTTCCTAGTATGTCCATGAGCATTATACTTGGCCATCTTGCCTCTATGCCCAGGAGTTTCCATTCAACCCAGCATTTTAGCCTTATCTGGACAGGGAACATGGGACAATATATTCTCTTCGGGCGGTGTTTGAGCAAGCATTGGGGCACCATTGTCAGTGCCCCAAAAATTCTGAAAGTCTGGTCAAAGTCTGGGCAATGGAGCATTTGTCAGAAGCATGTGGCTATCTGACCCTGTAGCAACAGGGAACAATCATTTTTGTTGGGCTGGTCCACATTAACTTTTAGCAAGTCTAGATCTGACAGTTGTTTGGTGCAGTGTAGTCAGGAACTGAAGCTTGGAGGTGTCTGCCAGCCAAGTGGAAATGTGTTGAGACAAACTTAAACTAGGAACAGAAGGTAAAATTTATTAACTTAATTGGAACACTTAAGCCCATATCCTTAGTAACTGGAAAGAGCAGGAGTCCCAAAACTAGGAGACAGAAAAAATACCATCCTTAGGAATAAGCTGCACATATCTGGGGTCCTTCCAACCTCTGAGAAGTAAATACAAATCTTGCAAAATGACATAAAAGTTTTAGATATATTAGTATTACCAGTCTGTACTGAAATCCATATCATAGACAAAGCAGGTAATGGGTATATGTAAAACAACAGAAGTGGACTCATACTGCTGAGTCCCAACAAGAATTACAGATTTTGGATTTAAAACATGTGCATTTTCCATCTATCCAGAGAGCTAGGTATAAATTGAACAGAGAATCTTTGGCCTGCTGAGAAGCACTTGTAAATTTATATTTAGACATATTTAGATAACATCTAAAATAAATCTAAAATGTTGAACTTGTGACAGAACAGTAAGTTGTAATTCCTACTACCGTCTATCAGACTCTTAAATGGGTCAAGTTCAAGGGTGCTCTGCGGCAAGAGAGCAGAGGAACTGGAGGCACAGGAGGATATTTTTGTTATTTATTGTTAGTATTTGAAAACTTAACATTTAAGAGAGATTCTGATAAGGTAGTCAGATTATATTGCACAACAGGCTTCACGGTCGAGGCGACGCTCCACAAGTTCAACATTTTAGATTTTTAATTTTAGGATGTATTCTCTAAAATATGTTGTCTACCGGGAAATATGAATTTTACAAGTGCCTGGGATCTGCGTAGTTCACGCCGCACCCACTCTCTCGGCTTCAATTTATAGCCATAGCTCTCGGGATAGTTATCTATTGGAGAAGCGAGGCAGGGGTTTTCTCACCGGGCGGAATCTCCAAAAATCCGTAGTTTTCTTTTTTGAGGAGGACCCGTCATCATGTATCGAGTCCACTTTCTGTTGTTTTACCAGATACCCATTATCTGCTTTGTCTTGATATGGATTTCAGTACAGACTGGTAATACTAATATATTAAAACTATTATGTCATTTTTGCAAGATTTGATATTTACTTCTCAGAGGTTGGAAGACCCCAGATATGTGCAGCTTATTCCTAAGGATGGTATTTTTTCTGTCTCCTAGTTTTGGGACTCCTGCTCTTTCCAGTTACTAAGGATATGGGCTTAAGTGTTCCAATTAAGTTAATAAATTTTTTACATTCTGTTCTAGTTTAAGTTTGTCTCAACACATTTCCACTTGGCTGGCAGACACATCCAAGCTTCAGTTCCTGACTACGACAGCACCAAACAAACTGTCAGATCTAGACTTGCTAAAGCTACATGTGACCAGCCCAACAAAAATGATTTTTCCCTGTTGCTACAGGGTTAGATAGGCCACATGCTTCTGACAAATGCCCATTGCCCCAGATTTGCCAGACTTTCAGAATTTTTGGGCCCCTGACAATGGTGCCCAATGCTTGCTCAAAACACGCCTGAAGAGAATATATTGTTCCATGACTCCTGTCTAGATAATGCTGAAATGCTGGGTGTAAAAGGAAACTCTTGGGTATAGATGCAAGATGGTCAACTATAACCCTCATGGATGTACTAGGAAAATAGGTTAAGAATTGTCAATTGATAAATTTATTAAGTGTAATGTTTCTGCAATAAGATAAGATACTTGAACTTCTTTTTGCAGACCAAAGAGGTATTTTGTAGGATCATAATCTGGTTCTACTCAAATATCAGTGCTAGATGGCTGTAAGAATGCCAATAGATACAGATGTAACTGCCCTAGAAAAATCTGTTAGCTAATGGTTTTGAGGTCCCAATATCCTTGAACCTCTGGGCAGGTACAAATCATGATTGAGTCCTGTCATTAGTATTTGTGAATCGAGGAATATGAAGTTCTAGACTTGACTTTACAGGCCACATCTTATGGAAAGTGCCACCATCTCAGACTACATACTGTATTCAGTTCCTGGAAGAATCTCAGGAATGTGCCAATGCAACTGGAACAGATACAGGGAAGTAAAGTTTAACAGGATCCTGATACTGCTGCAGACATCCTGAGTATAATTTATGGCCCTTGAAGATATCTCAATAATCCTGATGAGCAATCCAGATAATTCTGCTCAGTGGTTTGTGGTTGCCCTCCAAAAGTCTAAACCAATGGTTTCAAATGTGGTTTTGTGCCCAAAGTCTAGACCAACAGTTTCAAAAAAATCACCTTGCCCCATATTCCTTCTACCCAATCCCAAGCATGTAATCCTGGCTTGTGGTTTTTCCCTATAGAAACTCTCTACACCTGGGCTCATGGCAGCGACCACATTTCCCTCCATCTGCCTGGCAGTGGCCCAGGTTGAACCTGAATAAAAGGAAACTTATGTGCTTGCATCGGAAACCAGCTCCTTAGTGGTCTATGGGGGTTTCACAAAATGGGTAAAAAATAACAGTAAGTGAAGGATGATCCTAATTAGTCTTATATCTTATCTGCCAGAGTAAAATGTTCAGGTGAAAGCTGAAAGATCAGAGAAGCCGAGCAGAAACAAATTCTTACCTCTATGAATCCTCTGACTGAATGGGTCCCGACCTGTCCCTATGAAACCTTGGTCTGAATGGGCAGAGATCCTGTCTCCACCTGCCTTATATTCATGTCTCCAGCTCTTGATTATGCGGGATTACAGCTGTGTGCCACCACTGCTTCTCTTTTATACTGATTCAATTTCTTGTAGCTCAGGGTGGTCTTGATTTGCAGCTCTTCCTGCTTCCCTTCCTAAGTTCTGGCTTAAAGGTGTGTGCCACCACTGCCTAGCCTCTATTGTTAATTAGGGGCTAGCTCTGCCCTAATCTCAGCACTAATGTAGTGGAGACATTAATATAAGGCAGATGGAGACAGTGTCTTGGCCCATTCAATCTGAGGACTTTTAGAGACAAAATCTTCCATGCCAGTTGATCTGAGATTTTATAGAGGCAAGTGGTCTCTCTGGTTGCTGGCTGCTCGGTGTCTCTGATCTCCAGACAAGCTTTATTTGTCAGAATACAAACAAAATATCATACAACAGTAAGGATGTCTGAAAAAGTCATAAGGAATCTTAGTATTATCTACCCCAAATGCCTATACTACATACAAGTGTGTGCATGCATATTCAGTTAGAGTAGAAATGAAACTATCCCATCTCAGCTGAAGATACTCCTCACAGGGTACATAGATTTTCTAACAAACCACCCCTACCAGCCTGCTTTGAAGTTGTTGGTCACAGCTGTGCTTGAGTTTCCCAAAACATTACAGGCTATTGCTGTTGATCATGGCTGCCTCAGAGTGGTAGAAGGAAAACCCCTAATTTGAAGAAGTCATGTACTTAAGTCACAGCCAGAGGATTTGAGATGGATCAGAATTTAAAGCTTCCTTTCTTGGGGGCTATCATTCATGGTATCAGAAGGCAATGAATCTTTCAAAGGAGCAATCCAACCAATAGTCTTACCCAGCTATGACCACTATGAATCAAAACAATGATTGGCACTGCACGATAACCAAATAGGGCTAGATTGGCACACATACCTTGATGGTAACCAATGGCTTCTAACTGGTTTAAGACCCTCTCAACAAGTGGGAAATCATGCCTGGTACAGGAAGCCTACCCAGTTTCTGGGAGTTAGTGAAGGATGGATATTGGAGGAGAACCTAAATCCACTATGCATCATTCACATGAATAGTCATATAAAATTGATTTTCCTCCCAGTATCAATTCTTCTGTAGAAAGTCTACTCATTGCTAGGCATTGGTGGCTTATGCCTTTAATCCCAGCACTCAGAAGGCAGAGGCAGGTGTATCTCTGTTATTTTGAGGCCAGCCTGGCCACAGAGTGAGTTCCAGGAAAGGCACAAAGCTACACAGAGAAACCCTGTTTCTCTTCAGCTATAACAGGATAATCTTGAGATCTTTCTTAGTGGAAGTCTGGGAATTATTTCTAGTGAAACAGAACATAGTGAAACTGAATTGGTGTCCCCTTGGATCCTTATCTACTGTTTCCTCTCTATCTTTCAGGGCTCTTTTTTTGCTCCAGAGGTGAGCATGTCTGGGTGATCAGTGAACCTTGCACATGAGAAAGAGATTGATTAGAAAGCACCTGGATTTCTAAAACAGTATTGTGTTCATTAAATGAATAGAGGAATCTACAAATTACTCTTTGCTGGGGGATATTTGAATGCACTGTGAAGCACTTATACTGTGCTAATGAAGTCATCATTGGTACAGGGGGTGGAGCAAGCAACTATGTGACATGAATTAGCCATAGAGAGGAGGAAGAAGCCAGGGAGACACACAGGATTTAGTAGGGATGGACTTGGAGTTTCATGGTCTTTTTTACTTGGTACAGCTGGAGAGACCCTTCTCTTGCATGGTCTCCAACTGAAAAGGAAGGTTAGCTGATTGCTTCTCAGCCTCTCTAATCTAGCAGCTTTTCACCACAACATCGAATTTCGGTGTCTTTATTGGTAAATAGAACAATAGAGATTTAGTTTAAAACTTTATTTGGTGGCACCAGCAGAGCTGATGGCTCCAGAACTCAAATCCCACCAGAACAAAGCCCTGAGCAATGGGTGTTGACTATGGGGCTGTGGGACAGTGGATGGTTGTTAAAATATCAGGAGCTTCCAGTGCACCCACTAAGCTGACAGTAAAACAATTTCCCAATTGTCATGCAGAGTCAGAATACTGAACATATTTATAAAGCATTGAGTGTAACTTGAATGTCACTTCTAATCACACCTCAGTTCAATCTCAGGGTAGAAATGGAACTGAGTGATTGGGATCACAAAAGCATACAGAAAAATATCAGTGGATTTATCATGGACCAAATTTTACGGAAGTCTTAAATCACCGAAAAGGAAAAAACACCTGCAGAGTAATTTTCCAAGAAACCCTGAAAAGGAGCAAGGGAGACTGCAAGCAAACTATTCTCACCCACAGAAACAAGAGTGCTGCAACCCGCAACAGCCAGTCTTTGTACAAAGCCCTCCTCTTGGGAGAAGTCAAGAGTCACACCACTGGCTGCCCACTGAACTCAAAATGAAATATAACAATTTGAACAGTTGTGTTCGTGCATATCTTTAATCTTAGTAGTTGGTAGAAACAGGTGGGTGGAATGAAGTGAATTCCATTACAGCCTGATTTACATGATGAATTGTGGCCAACAGAGCAACACTGTGTGCTCAGGTCTTACAAAAAAGAAAATGCCAGAACCAAAAAACCTTTTTTGTTCATGTGCACATGGACATAGTACTTATCTTGGAACAAGGATGCAAAAGACTATTGTAGTCATTTTCTGATATAGTTAAGTTATTATGATTATTCAAAAGATGCTTTCTAAAGTTCTCTTATATAATAATTCCTTTCATTTCTTTTTCCTTCCTCCCCATGCTCTAGAAACAGGGTTTCTCTGTGTAGTCCCTGCTGTCCTTAAACTGCTCTGTAGACTAAGCTGGCAAGGACCTGCCTCACTGCTTCCAATGCTGGGATTAAAGGTGTGTGGCACCACCACCTTTTACTTAAGGTTTATAATACCTTTTCTAACTTTGAAAATACTGTGATCTGATACCATAAAACAGCATATTGTGATTTACAAGACTCTAAGTTGCAGCATTAAGAACTCAGCACAAAAACACACATTTCCTTTTTCTTTCTCTGTTTTGAGACAGGGTCTCATCCTCAAGCCCTGGGTGTTCTCTAACTCACTATGGAGACCAGGCTGGCCTCCATCTCACTGAGGTCCACCTGCCTTTTCCTCCCTAGTGGTGGGATTAAAGGCCTGTGCCACCAAGTTTATCAGAGACTTCTTTCAGTGTGTTGTATTTATATAATTGTGCATACATCTCGGATGGAAAATTAATGGTGGATAAAAATGGGTACTTTTAAATGTGAATGTTTACAATCTTATCTGTGGAACTCACAAAAATGATAATTTTGGATTTAATTACATTACAGGCTTTTCTTTCAAGACTGATATTTAAAAGCTCTCCGAGAATGCCAAATCCCTAGTCCTCAATGCCATTCTCTTGAATACGGAAGTGAATTAACATGGAAGTCAGTGAGCATGAATGTAAACTTGAAGAGCTATGCCCTTTCTACCATAGCAAAGAGAACTGTGTTTGCAAATATCAACACATATATTCAAATATTCGACTAGAATATTCTTTTATTATTATTAAGAAAATTTCTACTGTTTTTACATACCAACCATAGATCCCACTCCTCTCTCTCCTTCGCCTCCAACCTCCCCCCAAACTGACTCTCCTTTCCCACCTCCGCCAAGACTGGGCTTCCCACGGGGAGTCACCAGAGCCTGACACAGTCTGATGAGGAAGGTTCAAGCCCCTTTCCCCACAACAAGGCTGTGTAAGGTGTCCCTGTAGGGAAAAGGTGTTGGCTAGAGAAACCCATCCTGACCCAGAAGCTCAGAATTAGGGAAGGATAGATCAGATAAAGCCAGTGAGAGAAACAGTTTAGCTCAGATCAGAGCCATCTCTGCCCTTGTTCAAGTGACTTGTGTAATCAACCAATCACAGACCAGGAAGTAGAACTGCCCTAGTTTCAGGACTAGGGAAAGAAACTCAGCTTGTGTCTGGGACTTGCGCCAGAGAAATGAACCAAGGAAACATGCCCTGATTTCAAAACCAGTACCAAAGTAACACTCTTGGCTCCTAGATTCAGGGTCAGAATTAAAAGTGCCCTGGCCTTAGAGTAGTGTCAAAAATCTAAGCTAGTAGAGAAACACAGTTTAGCTCAGACCAGAGCCATCCCTGCCCCTGTCCAACTGACTTGTGAAATCAACTAATCACAGGGCAGGACAGTAGAATCCTGGCCCTATGGCCCAGGACAAGGGAAAGAAGCACAGCCTGTGTTTGGGACCTGAGCCAGAGAATTGAACATTTTATCCCCAAACCCAGAACCCAGGAAATATGCCCTGACTCTGAAACTAGTACCAAGATAACACTCTTGGCCCTAGAATCAGAGTCAGTTCAAGGTATGTGCCCTGGCCTTAGAGGTAGTGTGAAAAAGCCAAGAAAGGCCAGTGAAAGTAACAGAGTTTGCCCATGAAATCGGGGCCATCTCTGCCCCTTGCTCCCAAAAGTGGCCAATAATGGGGCAGAAAATAAACTAACCAATCACAGTTGATTCTGCCCCCTAGACATCGTACATAAAACCCTGCCTGGTCAGTTGTGATCTGTTCTCTCCACCCTGGTAGAGGCAGCTACTCTCCTGGTCTCTTCCTTCCCAAATAAACGTCTTTTTCAAAAGAGTATTGGGCAAAGACCTTCATTGCCAATGGAACAGAAGAAGCTTATTGGGATGTACCATGGTGGACTGAGCAAGGGAGAGCTGAACAGTAGAACCTTGCTGGGATGTTCCATGATGGACTGAGCAAAGGGGAGCTGAACAAAAGAAACTTACTTTAACATACCATAGTTTATAGAGTCAGAAAAAGCTGGTAACACTCAGCCAGAGATTGTGGCTCTCCAGGAGAGGATCAGGATTGCTATGTCCTGCAGGGAAACCTTCCCACATCATACCATCATAACAGGTATATCCTGACCTTCCCAAAGAGTCAGGATACCCTTCCTTGCTGAAGCAGTTCCAGGCCTGACTCTCCCCAAATTCAGAAAACCTTCCTTTCCAAGGTTGGACTGTTTCTTTGCAGTCCCAACCATCAGAGCTGTTCTAAACATCTCCATATGTCTGGACACATTCAGGACAGAGCTCTTGTTCTATGTAGCTCGAGGTGTCCAGGATACCTTGCCCTCTAGGTTTGAACTGTCTCCAGTTCACTCACCACAGCTGTGCTAAGCAGCTTTAGGTGTCTAGACACTTTCAGGGCAGATCTCTTGTTCTAATAGCTCAAGGTGTCCAGAATACCTTGCCTTCTAGGGCTGAACTGTTTCTTGCAGTTTCAGCCATCAATTTAGTAACATTTTTGTGCCAAAACCAGAACACCATACCCAGAGTTTTTGCAGTTTACTTACAGTCCCACCATAGGCAGTAGGCTCAAAAAGCCCATTCATGCACCCGTGATGAATCCTGATCCCACTGCCAGGTGGCCCCTAAACCAAATCAAGCTACACAACTGACTTGCCTATGATGAGGGCCTAGTCCAGTCTCATGAAGGCTCCACAGCTATTGGTCCATGGTTCATGAGTTCCCACTAGTTTCTTTTGGTTGTCTCTGTATGTTTTTTCATCATGTTCTTAATGCCACTTGCTCATAGAATCCCTCTTCTTTCTCTTCAAGTGGACTCCTGAAGCTTCACCTGGTGCTTCATTGAGGATCTCTGTATCTGCTTCCATCAGTTACTGGATGAAAGCTCTATGATGACAGGTAGTGTATTCACCAATCTGATTACCTGGGTAGACAAGTTCATTCTCCCTCTCTTCTACTGCTAGTAGTCTAAGGTGAGGTTATCATTGTGGATTCCTGGGATCTTCTCTAGCACCTGGTTTCTCCCTATCTCCAGGATGTCTCCCTCTGTCATGGTATCTCTTTCATTGCTCTCCTGATTGGTGCCTGTTCCAGATCGACCATCCCATTACCTAAGGTTCTCATTGCCCAAATACTACCCTCCTTACCCTCCACTCCACCCCAGTTTTACTCATGGAGAACTCATGTATTTTTCCTTCCCAGGGTGATCCATACATCCCTCTTGGGGTTCTCCTTGCTAGTTAGCACCTCTGGAGATGTGGTTTGTTGTCTGCTTACCCCTTGTTTTATATCTAGTATTCACTTATGAGTGAGTAAAATCTCTCACTCCCAAACCACCACCTCTTACAACCCCGGTTTCATTCCAGCAGGCAGGACTCCTGCAGGCAGCCTGAACTACCAGCATCCCCTAATGGACCCTATAACCTACAATTCGCACCCCACCTCCCAAACCTTCCCACCCTCATAGTCTGCAGCTCTTCCTTGAGACAAAGAATGCCAGTGTCAATTAGACTAAGAGGTGAGTCTTTTCTCCTAGCCTATCACCCCATCCTCTAGGCTTTGGGCCTGGGGCACAACCTCATGCCCCCATACCACCACCCATTCATTGCAGCCCCAGTTTCAGGCCAGTAGGCAGGACTCTGGCAGGCAGGGCAAATGAGATTATTCTTATAAGAATATTTTGGCAATGAAAGTCAATCCTAAAAAAAGCACAAGATTATTGCAAGTCATATAATCTGAAATTTATCAACAAGGGTGAAATATCAACAGCAGAAATTCTGAGGCAATTTTCTTACTTTTAGCAGAGAAACAATTCAATACCTGGTCCCTTCCCTTCTGTGTCCCAGCCCGGCATTTCCTGCCACTGTGCTGTTGACTGGTGACTTTTCCGGGACTCCTCATCTGGAATCTGTGGCTGTAAGTAGTCTTTTAATCCCAAGGAGTATCTAGCCTTACTCTTTGCAGCCAGATCTGCACTGAGTGATTCCTCACTCTGCAGACTTGGAAGCTCAGCCTGGCCACTGACACTTAGGGCTTTCACTCCACAGTGTAACTTTCCAGTCCTCCCTCACTTGATATCCCAGAATTAAATTGCTTGACTTCTCTAGCTTTTTCCACTCTAAGTTGTTCTGCTACACTCAGCTAAAGTCCAGCCTCCTCCCAACCTCTGTTTACATGTGGGTGGGACCTTGCAAATGCACCACTCCCTCCCACTCTCTCAGGCTGCCTTCCACACATCTCCAACTGTCAGGCTGCCCTTGATCCAACCTGCACAGCCTCCCCACGTGGTTGCTACCAGTCTACACCAGAATTAGATCTAGGAGGATGCTGTACCCTGGTATCTGACACCCACTGTGAGTTCTAGGCCCTTCATATAAGAGACAGGCAGCCTAGCCTCTACATACTTAAACAAATGACAAAAGGCAAAATTCAGATGCTAGCCTCCCAGTGAAAACACAAAATGACAAGCTAAAACCAAATACAGCAATTGTGACTTGGGGAGAGACATTCCAGGGGCTTGGAATTTGGAAAAAAAAATAAAAGGTGTCTCAAGAAGTCAATGATCAGCTCATTGCTAAAAGCCCTGGACTATGTTCATGCCAAACAGTACTGCTCTCACCACAAGATGTTGGCCTTATCATTTTACTATCAGACAAGTGGTTCTTTTATTACTCATGCTAAATTTGCTTAAATACCCCTCCACTACACACACACACACACACACACACACACACACACACACACACACACACTATCCCCAGGTGAATGCAGAGACTCTTGATGTCCCAGATGCAGAAAATAAGTAAGGTATGTGGTCCCAGTCTAAATGCATCAGTTATATCATTTCATCTATGGCTCTGGGAACACTGAGGAAGCGGAGGAGAAAATGGAGTAAGAAAGGCTAAGATATGCCCTTCACTAGAGGCCATACAGCTATTGTAATTAGTAACCAACAGCAACTGTACTTAGCTGCATTGACCTCACACTAGAACACAATCCATCTAGGGAAGGTAAAGATGCAAAATGCCCACCCTTTACTTCTCAAGTGTTGGCTAGGTTTGCATTGATTGTAGGAGAAAAATCATGACCTTCAGCTGTAGTTTTTTTGTAGCCCTCCAGACTCCAACACATACAACAAACAGTCCCACACATGGCTCTGGTTAATCTCAGGGGATGCCAAGCATAATGAGTGGAGAAGAACACAATAGAGGGATTTGTTGGAATTGTGGATCAGGATAGAAAAGAGGTGAGAGTAGAGAGTTTTTGTGGTACACTCAATCATACTGCAAGGACATTTGTTCAACTATGTTTATAGCTGCATTGTTTGTAATAGTCAGAATCTGAAAACAGCCTAGATCCCCTCACCTGAAGAATGGATAAAGAAAATGTGGCACATTTACACAATGGAGTATTACTCATCAGTAAAAAAAATAATGACACCATGAAATTTGTAGGCAAATGATTGGACCTAGAAAAAACTCATTCTGAGTGAGGTTACCCAGACCCAGAAAGACAAACAGGATATGTACTCATTCTTAAGTGCATAATAAATACAAAGCAAAACATATCCAGGTACAATCACCCCACCCGAGAAGTTAGGTAAAAGGGAGGATGCTAAGAGGAATGTTCATGAAAGCCCAGGAAGAGAAATAGATAGATCCCTGGGTAAACTGGAGGTGTGTAGAATGGAGGAATAAGTGATGGGAACATGAGTGATGAAGATGGCAAGTTTTGGGAGGGATGGAGAGAAAAGCAATGCAAGAAGATATCTTGATAGTGAGAGCCATTATGGGTTTAGGGAGAAACCTGATACAAATGAAACTCCCAGGAATCCACAAGTATGATCCTAGCTAACACACTTAGCAATAGTGGAGAGGGTGTCTGACTTACCTTCTCTTATAATCTGATTACTATTATTGTCAATCCAAAACCTTCATCCAGTAACTGATGGAAGCAGATGCAATGAGCCACAGCCAAGCACCAGGATGAGCTCCTGAAGTCCAGTTGAAGAGAGGGAGGAAGGATCATATGAGCAAGGGGGTCAAGATTATGACAGGAAATCCACAGTGACAGTTGCCCTGAGCTAATGTGGGAGCTCATGGACTTCTGGCCTTGTCAGCCTGGAATCTGCCTTAGGACCAAAGGTGGCCCTCTGAATATTTGGGGACAATTGTGTGGTTTGATCTGCTTGTGGGGTTTGCCTGTAGTGTCACCAGGAGCTTATCCCAGTACAATGAATCAGTTTTTGGGAGCTCATACCCTATGGAGGGATTCCTTACTCAGCTTTGATATAGGGTTAGGATGTTGGTCCCCCTCAACTGGTAATGTCAGATTCCCTGTTGACGTCCACAAAGGTAGGATTTTATTCCCTCTGAGGAGGAGAATGGGGTGAGAATGAAGAGAGGTCAGGTGAATGGGAGAAGGGCAGGAAGGGTAACTGTGGTTTGGAGTAAATGTAAAACATTAAATTAAAAGCTAAATGATAACCAATGTTGGCAAAAATTTGGAAGAAAGGAGTTCAAAACCCCAGGGGGTGGGAGTTTAGACTAGAGAATCAACTTTTGAAATCAAATTTAGTGTTCGAAAACAACCGATTAAGAAAGGAAAGAACACTACTACACTATGCAATTACTTCTGTAGTGTGTGACACTAAATTCCTGTGGAAACAATGAAAACACATTCAGCACCATAAGGAACCAAGACCAACAAGTGTGGGAAACGAGCAAAATCCTCGTTGAAATGAACGCATTAAGGATTCTGATTTCTTTGATTAGAGGTGTTTTTTGTCTGCCATGTTTAATCGTACACCATGTGTGGGCCTAGTGCTAGCAGAGGCAATTAAGAGTGCATTGGACATCCAGGTGAATTGAGGGACAAGATGAGTGCCTTGTGAGTATGCTAGGGAAAAATTTTTTTTCCAAAAAGTGGGAGTTCCCCTTTTCCTTTTTAAAAAAAAATTGCCCCAAAAAGAACCCAGTGCTCTTAACCACTGAGTAATATTTAAGCTAAGTGGACTCAGGAAATTATACTGGGTTGACTTAGAAGATATGGGTGATAGAAATATTTGAGCTGGGTTTTGGTGGTGCATGCCTCTAACACCAGCACATGGGAGTCCAGATTGCCAGGCAGATCTCTGTGAGTTCAAGGTCAGCCTGGTTCTACAGAGCAAGATTCCCAAGACAGGTATAAATATCATTAGACAAACTCTATCTTTGAAAAAAAAACTAAAGCATGAAGAAGCTCAATGACATCTGTATGAACCTTTGAAGATAGGCTAATGCAGTGTGATTAACCTGTAATTCACTGCACAGTCTTGCAGGCACCTCAAGGGTAAGAATTGGGAAGTGTTTTTCAAACCCCTCACTACCCTCCAGGCAACTTGTCTTTTCTTGTCTCATCCAGGCACCTTGACTGCTGCTTCAGGGCTGATTCTATTGAGCATCTTCTTTGGATTTCAGGTCTTGACAGTGTCAGTAGTCCTTATGGTTATATATGGTTGAGGCACGAGGGCAAT
>NW_023504763.1:0-32311 GCF_004664715.2 Peromyscus leucopus | reverse complement strand
GTGGCATGTCTACTGCTCGGTGCCTCTTGAATTCCTCACAAGATTATACTTGAAAGTAACTGGCATTTTTCCTCCTGACGGCGTGCTTGGAAGTCTCAAAGTGGTTGTTGCAACCCACCCACTGCGCGCTTTGTCTTTCTTTCGCTTTTTTAAACTTGTAGGCCTGGGGCTCACTCACGTGCTTCCCGGCTGGCAGCTCCGTATGCGCGTCTGCTGTGGCTGAGCTATTCAGCCTGCCCAGGTGCCCGGTACGGCTCTTTAATTGGTCCTGGAATGCAGTGAGCTTGATGTATGAGCCTTGCGTGCCAATAGCTCGGCTCAGTGCACAAGCTTATTGCTCTAACGGGACTCTAAATATCAGCCCTTTGGCAATTGTTTCCTCCTGCCACACTCTTTGAATCCTGTCCTTCTGTCCCACGAGCCACTTGGCCTGCCTCACCACAGGACCCTCGCTGCCTCGCCAACCCCACTTCTACACCCCTGCTGTTGAAAGTGTCCGGGTCTAATTTTCCACTCTGCAGAAATCTTCAGCCAATAACCTTCTCATGGGCGGTCATTCCTGGCATGGCGGAGTAAAGGGGATAACAAGGGGCCCACTTACTAGCCACTACAAAGTCTTACTGGCCTCTAGGATGCTGTGGCCCTGCTCTCCTCATAAGGCACTCACCAGAGTTGGTGCCTTTTCCTCTCTAATTTGCGCTGGAGACTGGAACCTCCAGGCTCAGCCGCCTTAGGACTTTGATCAATTCAATCGTTGTTATTGTCTCTAGATTGTGGTCAGCCCCTAATAGAGGGAAATGGACTATGGAAACACCCATTCGCTAGTTATGGGAAAGTTAAGCTCAAATAACCCCTCCTCGCTCTTTGCCGAAGTAGGGTTGCAGGAAGTGGTTCTGAAATCGCAACCTACGCCGTAGGGGTAGCTGTATCGCAGCGTTATAGCACTTGAAGCACTGCCCCTAGTACGGCAGGGTGTTGGCGGAGCAAACAACTGCAACTGCTCTATTCTCAACACGCAGAGTGTTTGACGCCACCTTCTGATGTTGAAAGGCACACCCTATGCCCCTGAGCGGGTTCAATTGAATCCTTTCTAACGGCGTGGACGTTGGATCACAGCAACCAGTTTCCATATTTGATCGTTACCCTTAAGCAGAACTCCTTCAGAGTATTCATTTTCGATGGATCACCTGCGCTTCTTGGTCCTCAAGGTAAACCAGTCAGGATCAATAGCGTCAACGTGCCAAATTAGGCAATCTCCGAGTACTCTCAGAGTTTCCTCCAGAGCAAAATCACTAAGGTCTCTTGGTGTGGGACTGTGCATCAAAGGAGAAGCTCCCTCCTGTACTTAGTCATTCTCGGTCCATCACTGAATACTGAAATTTGAACAGTATATGCCCCGCAGTCTCCCCTTGTGGTATGGGAAGAGCATATCGCAGGTTTTGTATCTTGAGACTAGACTCACGTTGTACTGTGGACCCCCTTATAGGAAACACAGTAGAGACAAAGACCTACATGCTTTCATAATTCTCAAAGCAAGAGTCTGATCTCACGACTGTGTAATTTGAAAGGCACCACTACCACGTGGAATTGCTTTGTGCTGATTACATATTGTGAACTTCCTACTCATCCGGTCAGCGTCTGGCAATACACTTGCCGTTCTTCCACATTTCCCATCTAGTGCACGTTAGAGTGTCATATACATGGACGTTCAGAACACCATATGGTGCTTATTGTAGGGCGCTCAAGTGAGTTGAAATGCACTTCGGCTGGCTACGGTGGTTCCAGCAAAGTACATGTGTATTTGGAACTGTGACACAAGAGGCTTTCATGCTCCATGCGATTCTATAGCTTAGTTTTTTCAATTTACTTTCGAGTATAGAACCTAGTATGCATGCCCCGTTTGATGTAGTGCTAAAGCACATGTTTGGTTTTTGTTCTTAGCTTAGCTGCTAACTGGTTATTCTGGCTCCAAAATATAGGCTAAATACAACAAGGTTTTTCTAATATAATGGCTGATGAGAATAAATACGAGCGAGTGGTTTCTGATATAAGTTGTTCAGTGATGTGTTTTTCTGTGGGCTGGACAAGCAGAGCACTTTAGTGGGCTTCACATATGAATCTCCTAAACGGAGTTTGAGGATCGAGACTCTTCAGTTTTCAATTTCTAGCATTAAGTGTTCATTCAGGGTAAGAACACTCTACTATTGTGGCTATCTGCGCACCGATCTCAACAGCGTTTGCAAACTAGTCGGCTAGCGACGTCTAGCTTTCTCAGCAAGTATCAGCGGGTGTACTTTGCGAGTGAAGGAGAAAGCTCCCTGTTACTTAGTTCACACTACTGAGTTAATTGGATATGCGCAGTTGTGTAGGACAAGACACTCAGTTCTCATTTTTGTTCTTGATGCTAGAAGCGTCCGGCTCACCTGTACTGGCCCCTATAGGAATAGCACAGCTAGACTCGTCGCCTCCAAGAATGCTTACCTGTGTCCAAAAGCAGGTGAGTGTTTGGTCTGTCGGTGGAATGTTTAAAGGCACACTAGGGTCGAATTGAACTTCCTAAACGGGCCAGTTTGCAATGACCATCAGTTTCCAACTTTCTCAGCAATAATGTTCATTCAGTGGGGTAATAGAACACCACTACTCTGTGCTGCGATCTGCTGGCCCATAAAAAAAGTATAAGCAAAATAGCACTCCGCGTACTCTGTTCCCGTCAAGCAGTACAGAGCTGTATTGGAACTGAAGAAAGCCCTTTTTACTTGATTTTCCAATATACTGTTTTTGAATATTATAAATAGACCCGTAAATATTGGACAGACAGCACCGTTTCTTTGGTTCTGGGCTCTCACGTGGTACCCGGCCCATTATTAGGACAAAAACCGTAGTAGCGTGCAAGAAATGCTTATGTTTAAAAGCAGAGTGTTTGGGTGTAAGGACACCACTTAGGGTACAATTCGCAACCTTCGCCTAAAAACGTCTTGAATGACACTCAGTTGTCAATTTCTAGCATTAAGTGTTCATTCAGGTAAGAACACACTATTGTGCTATTCTGGCCATAAACAGTGCAAATAGCACTCGCGTCTGTTCCCAGCAAGTACAGTGTATTGGACTGAAGAGAAGCTCCTGTTTTACTTAGTTTCCAATACTGAGTTGAACTAGATATGCCCCGTTTGTGTAGGAAGCACAGTTCTTTTGTTCTGAGCTAGCTCACTGTACTGGCCCTATAGGAAACACAGTAGAGTGCAAGAATGCTTATTTCTCAAAAGCAGAGTGTTTTGGGTGTAAGGCACACTAGGGTTCAATTGAACTTCCTAAACGGAGTTGAATGACACTCAGTTTCAATTTCTAGCATTAAGTGTTCATTCAGGGTAAGAACACCACTATTGTGCTATTCTGGCCATAAACAGTGCAAATAGCACTCGCGTCTGTTCCCAGCAAGTACAGTGTATTGGACTGAAGAGAAGCTCCTGTTTTACTTAGTTTCCAATACTGAGTTGAACTAGATATGCCCCGTTTGTGTAGGAAGCACAGTTCTTTTGTTCTGAGCTAGCTCACTGTACTGGCCCTATAGGAAACACAGTAGAGTGCAAGAATGCTTATTTCTCAAAAGCAGAGTGTTTTGGGTGTAAGGCACACTAGGGTTCAATTGAACTTCCTAAACGGAGTTGAATGACATTCAGTTTCAGTTTTCTAGCATTAAGTGTTCATTCAGTAGTCTGTACCCGGACAGTGGGTATATAATACCCTCCTCAAATCGATAATAGAAACAGTCAGTATAGGAATAAGGTCTCTGGGCACCTGTGCGAGCAGCCCTGGACGGCCTGTAAGTTCGTATGCCCCAAGCTCCAGAGAACTTACGTAAAAGGTTGACTAACACAGCAATTGTAAAGTGATTCTGCATAACATTGCTCCCTGGGGCTTCTCTTATAGAGATATTCAATTGAGGGTAGGGATAGATAAGAGAAGAAATTGCATACCACTGGCCGGCGCTTAGCCCCGCCTGCATTCCACAGGAGCAGTGGAGATACCAACAGAGTCAGACTGCGGATAGGGAACGAGGCAGGGACACAGGAGTTGTTTTGTGTCTTGTGACCTCCACATAGTTGCGGCCAGCACATCTGCATCCGCACACATAAATGTACATGCACATTCAAACGTACAAACATGTCATTCACACACCAAAAACACATTTTAAATATTTAGAAGATGTTTGAAGAGAATGATGGTAGACACCAACCAACCCACAAGTCCGTGCTTGGCAAACTATATAATAGGCCTGCAGCTCTAGCCTTCCTTTGGGGGCTTATGCACTGCAGTTCCCAGGCTGTGACCTTTCCTTTAAGTTCTGCCTGGGATACTCCTCACTTATTACCTGCTCACCATCCCTCCTCACTCAAGGTCTGTGTGTGGAGGTTGACAGCCCAGCCTGGTGGGGAACTGGTTGGAGCCAAGACTTCTAGCCAGAACTCTGCTTGCGCCATGATGGCAGAAGAGGCTCTTCTGGGTGGGAAGATGGCTGTTCTCAGTTCACTTGGAGTCATTTGCATTGTTCTAAGTGGCCTCTAGAGGACTTTTGTTCAGGTGCCAGACAAGTTCCAAAGCAAGGAGACGGTGGCCACAGCTACCGCAGCGAGGCAGAGGCCAGGGCACGCATGCCATTCTCCTCGGAGGCGTGTGGCGGGTGTGTAAAGAGGGGAAGAGTTGTGAGGAGTCAAGAACTCTTCAGGGCTGGCAGGCTGGCTCAGTGCTCGGTTGCCAGGCTGACGACCTGGGACCTGCATGGTGAAGCAAAGGACCAGCTTCTTCAGGTTGTCTTCTGACCTCTGCGTGTGCGTTGTGCAATGTACACACACACACACACACACACACACACACACACACACACCATACAAAAATAAGGAAAGGTAATAATTTTTTAATCCTCCAAGAAGCCAGGCACACACACACCTGCAGTCCCAGGACTTCAGAGAGACAAGACAGGAGGCTCACAGCAGGGTTAGGCTGGCCTGGTCTACATAGGGAGACCTAATATCAAAACACAACAGACTCGCGATGTCTGTCTGTCTGTCTGTCAGTGTATTTGCTGAGATGACAGGCAGAGACCCTACAGCCAGTCTATAGCTTGTTGAGTATTGAACCCAGGCTCCATGCACGGTAGGTGAGCACATTACAACTGAGTGACATCCCCAGACCAGTTAAGATTTTAAAACAGTGTCTAAGTAGTAACCTTGTCTCCTTCGGTAGCCTTAGGATCTGCACCTGAGCCCCTGTCCTGGGGAAACATTTTTGGTGTCCCAGTGCTTGGGGCTAGGCCTTGAATCACATGCGCCCAGGGTCTCTGAGCTGTAGGAGTAGACGGGTCCAGTGGGTTCCAGTGCCGGCCCCTTGGGAAGAGCAGGAAGACTGAGGGTCCCACAGGGACCGTGGGGACAAGCTGAAGGTGATTCCCTGAGCTTCAGCCATTGCCTGTGGCTTCCTGGGTAAGGGAGATTGGGGGTGAGGTCAAGGAAGCCTTCAAATCAAAGGTTTCTCCTAATATCAGCACTCAAGGCAGAAGGCAACGGCCAAGACCAGCGTGAAGAGAAGTAGGAAACATGGTGGCAGGAGAGTCCAGAGCACGGAGAGGCGAAACTCTGGACTCAGAACAAAGGCTGTTGCCTGGCTGTGACCTTGGAAAGTCAGCTGGTCTAGCCAACCCATGGCTACCTCATCTTGTAGATTGTGGTGGTTTAAAAGAAAATAGCCCTGAAAGGGAGTGGCACTATTGGAGGAAGTGTGTCACTGTGGGGCGGGCTGTGAGGTCTCTTTTGCTCAAGCTTCCCTCGGTGTGACTGTCAAGATGTGGACTCTCAGCTCCAGCACCATGTCTGCCTGCACACCGCCCTGCTCACCATCATGATGATAACAGACTGAACCTCTGAAACTATAATCGAGCCACTCCAATAAATAAATGTTTTCTTTGTAAGAATTACCGTGGTCATGGTGTCTCTTCACAGCAATAAAAGCCCTAACTAAGACAGAAGTTGGTACCAGAGACTGCGGTACTGCTGTGCTAGGCCTGACCATGATTTTGTTTGGAATAATGTGGACTTTAGGACTGTGGATTAGAAAAGCAGTTGAATGTTTTAAGTGCTACTTAATGGACCATCCTAATGGAGCATGGGAGACAGTGGTGTTGCGTGAGATTTGATGAAGTGTGGGGGGCTCACTCAGAGGTTTCAGAGGAGAAGAATTATAAGTATGTTGCCTAGAGATCATTCTTGTGATATTTGGTGAAGAAAATGGCCACATTTGCCCTTGTCTGAAGAGTCTGCCTGAGGTTAAAGTGAAGAGTTTTGGATTAATTATTGGCAGAGATAATCTCAAAACAGCCTAGTGTAGACTCTGCATGTGGTTTTTAGTGGTAACTCTAATGAAGATTTATAATTAAAAGAGCAAGCTGAGCAGGGTAAATTACAAAATGAAAATTTTGAGGAGAAAAAGAGCACCAGGAAGTGGAATGGAGCTAAATTCTATGTTCAAGGAGATAAGCAGATTAAGAGGCTGGAATAGAGGGAGTGGTACCTCAGGGCAAGATCGCACCCAGCTAAATTTCAAACGTGTGAAAAGGAACTAAAGAAAAACTTAGAGCCAGGTATGGTGGGGCACACCTTTAAACCCAGCACTGGAGAAGGCAGAGGCTGCAGATCTCTGAATTTGAGGCCAGCCCTTGTCTATAGAACAAGTTTCAGGACAGCCAAGCTTAGGCAGTGAAGGACAGAAAGCTGGTGAAGATGTAATTGAACAAGGGGGCATGTTCCAGCCCCAGCAAGCAGCAGAACTTGGCAGCTTCAGGCACACGGTTTTGGCTTTAGAGTTAAGAGAGAAGAAACAGGTTATGAAATTTGCCTCCATGCCTAAAGAAAGTCACTGAGGCCAGGTGTGGTGATATTTTATTTGTGCTCTAACAAATAAAGCTTGTCTAGGGATGTGGGCAGCACAGTCTTAATCCTAGCATTCAGGAGGCAGAGATTCATCCAGATCTCTGTGAGTTCAAGCCCACAATGGGAAGAGAGTCAGGTGGTGGGGCACATGCCTTTAATCCCAGCACTAGTTAACCATAAAGGTCTGGAGGTCTGTACAGACAGACAGGAAGCGACAGAACGAGAGGAAGTAAGAGTGGCAGGACAAAGGTATATAGGCGTAGGTATACAGAGGTAGCTCTCTTGGGCTGAGGATTTCCTAGCGGTAAGAACTTGTGGCTGGCTTGTTCTAGTCCTCTGATCTCTCAACTTTCACCCCAATATCTGGCTCTGTTTTTTTTTTTATTTTTTAATATGACTGTTTAGCAATTCGTGTTATCACCAGGCATGTATCAGGGGTGTTCCTGAATGGAAATAGGGAGGCCATTGCGTGAAGCTGTGAAGTTGAAGCCTGGATTGCTTTGGAGAATCCAAGATGTTAGAGATATCAGAGTCATGGGATATCTGCGAGAAGAGCTGCCAACAGGGAGTGGAACCAGCCCAAGAGAAAGAAGTGTGCTGCAGTCAACAAAGCTGAAAGGAGTTGGAGATCTGAAGAGCGTTTGACATCGGACATAGAGATGTAGAGTTCAGAGTTTGCCCAGCTAGTTTTTGGTCTTGCTTTTGTCCAGTATTTCCTCCCTTCCCTGCATTTTGGAATGGTAATGTATATTCTGTGCTATTATATGTTGGAATATATTATATTATCTGTTTTTTTATTTTATTTTATAGGGGATTGCAGTTAAGAGATTGTCATGTATCTCAGAAGAGACTTTGGACTTTGAAACAAGTTTGAGACTGTTACAGACTATGGGGACTTTTGAAGTTGGACTGAATGCATTTTTTTTTTTTTTTTTTTTTTTTGCATTATGATTTGGCTATAAGCCTTTGGGGGCCAGGGTGTAGAATGTGGTGGTTTTGAAAGAAAATGGCCCTGAAAGGGAGTGGCACTATTAGGAGGTGCGGGCCTTGTTGGAGGAAGTGTGTCACTGTGGGGGCGGGCTTTTGAGGTCTCTTTTGCTCAAGTTTCCATCAGTGTGACAGTCAGTTGACTTCCTGTTGTCTGCAAGATGTAGACTCTCAGCTCCAGCACCATGTCTGCCTGCACGCTGCCCTTCTTCTTTCCCCGAATTCTCTCTGCCCTGAAAATCCTACCTAGCCATCAGCCAATCAGCTTTTAATTAACAACGAGAGCAATACTTCTTCACAATGTACAAAAGGATTATTCCACAGCAAGCAGAGGCAGAGGGGCAGGGCAGATGTACTTATCCATTCCTGCTTCGGGGCCTTTGTCCCTCCTCAGCTCTTCCCTGGAACTCCCTTCCCAGGTCCCATGGCCTGCAGCCTTCCTGTGCCCTCAGACAGTCATCTCAGCACTGGCTCAGCGCTGGCTGCCTCTGCTCTTTGCTTCTGCCTGTTGCCTGCTTTATTACCTTTCATAATGTTTGCTGTGTTGAAACATGACACCTAAGCCTCATACGATTAGGTTTGTGTGTAGACATCTATCCACCTGCACATGAACACGAATGTGTGTGTGTGTGTGTGGTAATTTGTTAGTTCACTTTTCCACTTCATTGGAGTTACATGAAAGTAAGGTCCTTGTCTGTCTTTATTAGCACAGTCTCTCCAGGGCTAGAACAATGCCTGGCACACAGCACATGTCCAGTAAACCCATATTAGAAGGAAGGAGGAAGAGAGAGAAGGAGGAGAGAGGAAGGAAGAGAACCGGGAAAAGGAGGGAGGGGAACCATGAAGAAAATGACACCTAAAAGCGTGGTCCCCAGCGCTGCCACACTGAAGGACAAGGTGTAGACGGACTCCCTGGTGGGCAGACAGACAGGGAGAAGGGCCAAGGCTCGTAATAAAGTTGGTGAACTTCCAAGATGGCCCTTCTTCCTCACCCTGGACCTGAGACAAAAGCCTGGCAGCTTCAAACAAAGGCTTGTGGGCTTCTTCTCCTCCATCAGGCCGCCTGCTGATGGACCGGCTCAGCAAGTTCAAGGCTGGGTGAGGACATGTTTACACAACAGTTGTGGCCAATCAGCAACTCGTCTGTCTTCTGACTGACCAATCCTAACTTAGGGGAGGCAGACTCTTCCCAGCCCTGGAGGGAGACTGGGTTTTCTGGCTTCCAGAGTACCCTCTGCTTGAAGGTCTTTTTCTCTGAGTGGTTGCTGTGTGCATGTGTGTCCTCACCCCCAATAAATGCTTTTCTTCAACTGCTGACGCTCTCTGTCTGCTCCTGTTTGCAGGTTCGAGATTTCCCCCTGCTTTTGAGTTCTTTAACTGGCAGAGAACATGAACCTCATCAAGACCCCTAGCCTTTAAGGAGACCACTGCCTGCACAAGGCTGGTTCCCTAGCCAGCTGGTGTCCTGTTCCCTCAGGGTCTAGCAGAGGGAAAGTCAATCTGACTGTCATACCTCACTGCTTCTCCACATCTGGGTTCAGTAGCTACAGCCCTCTGCTTGTCTGAGTCTTATTTTCTCAGATGAACCCGCCTTGGGATCAACCAGGGGGGGTAACCACTCAGTCTTTGATGTCCCCGGCCCCTGAGTGTCCCTTAGTGTCCCGAGGTAACTCACTGTCTTCACTGTGGCTAGTGCCCTGCTCCATGGCACTAGTTCCAATGGATGCTCTGACCGTTCCTGGGTCTCTAGGACTTCTTGGTCACCTCCAGTGCCCATGCATCTGGAAGATAAACTTTTCTTCCAGAGTGATTCATGGTTCTATTTTTAACTTTATCACAGTCGCCATCACATACCATACACAGTTCCCAAGGGCCTGAGGATGCTGCTGCCTGAGTCTGAGGATGGTGTAGACGGGGCCTGAGGATGTTGCTGTCTGGGTCGAGAGCTGGCCAGGGGACATTGCAGGGCAGGGCCCAGTTTTCAGAGCGGAGACAAATTTGTTTGGCTAAGGCATGTGGATTTTCGCATCCCTCTTGACATTCCTCTGGATTCTAGGGACATTCCTCTGGATTCTAGGGACTTGGGAGCTAGGCCTACACTGGACTTCCTGGAAAAATGACCACAAAATTAACAACTACCTTTAAAATAAAAACAGGAGACCTGGTTACATTCGAGGAACGATTAGGATATATTCATGCTAAATTCTTAAAATAGAAATTTAACTGGGAATCCTGACTTCCCCTCAGCTTTCTGAGCCAGGTAACCCCAGGGGGGCCTGGAGGCAAAATCCATCAGGTGGGAGTGGGTCTCCTCTCTGGCACCCTGGTTATGAGACCAGGATCCGTCGTGTCTGGTGCTCTTTCTGCTCCTTAACGCGTTTGCTCGGAGCCCCGAGCTGTCCTAACACACTGAGTCTGGGGGAGTCGAATCTCTAGCCCCTCCCATACTGCCACACTGGTGGTCAGGAAATGCCTTTCAGAAGCAGTGAGCTTGGGGACGTGAAGGAATGAATTTAGGGATGATCCAGGAAAGACCATTCCAAGGAGAAATCAACACTGTGTGTGTGTGAGAAACCACGAGATCCGCAGAGCAGCCGATGCCAAGGGAGGATTTCTGTAGACAAACATCCTCAGCTTCCAAGCCTGGACCACATGTGACGGTGGCCCGAGAAAGGGAAGCGGGGAGACTACAAGCCGCAGATGCACACTGCTCGGGCTGGAGGCAGGGATTCCTGCACCAGGACAGGGGGAAAGGTGGTTCGGAGGTCCCCCGTTCTGAGCTGGGAACTTGGGCAGCTGGACCAGGCTGAAATTCAGTGTTTGAAAGCACTGTGATGTGCCCCATTCTTTAAAGTGGGGTACATGGACCCTTACAGCTGAGTCTCTATAAGCTGGGGCAGAGGTCTTTCCTCTCTTAATATTACATCTCACTTTCGGCAGGGCCTGAGGACTGTGTGTGTGTGTGTGTGTGTGTGTATGTGTATGTGTCTCCCCCCCCCACATCCTTCCTAGAGCCCTACTACAGGACTATTGGGGACAAGAACCCGTAGGGTCCCATGAGTCCCAGCAAGAGTCTCCCCAGGCTTGGGAGACACTGAAAGCCCTTGCACTGTAGCCAGGGAACTCAGCACTTGAACAAGATCCCATCCTGCCAAATCTGTCCCTCCTTTTCCTCCCAGAAGCCCCAATATACCCACCAAACAATGAGAAATGGCTCAGCTCCATCTTTAGTTTATAAGCACACCAAGGAAGCTGCTGCTTACCATAACATGTCCATTAGCTTCCTCCAGATTAAAGCTACCTTAGCACAATTCCGGCCCTTGGCGCTATCTCAACCATACACTAGACAGCATGCTCACTTATGAGGGTTCCCCCTCTAGAAGGCCCCCACCAATTCTGGCTCCGGCCCGTGGGAAGCTCCCAGTGTGCTGAGGAGCTCCAAGGAGGCGTTCCTTGGGGGAGGGCAGGTGAGAGAGGTCAGTCCCACAGTCAAAGATGCTTTGCCTCACGGGAAAATACCCCATTGCTCCCCCATTCTTGGACCCATGGTGAGTCTGGCCAGGCATCCAACAGGAAAGAACCTTTTTGTTCCCAGCTTGTAGGAAGTCTGAGCTGGGCTCTTATCTACCCATAGCACTTCCTGCATAGGGGGCCAGGATCCGCAGTCCAAGCTCCCAGCCTCGGCCTTGGCAACCTCCTTAAGTACAGACCTTGGCAACAGGTCTAGGCCTTAAATGAGAAGTTGGAAGACCGTATCTATCCTTAGATTGGCGTCTCTCCCCTCCGTGTGTGTGTGTGTGTGTGTGTGTGTGTGTGTGTGTGTCCGTCTGTCCTGGAGTGGAAAAAGAGGGAGGCAAACTATCAACAACAGTGTCTGCGTGTGGCGGTGTGCAGAGGCGGGAAGGACAGGGTTATTCCCAGCCTTCCAGTAAAGTGCAAAGTGCCATCTCCGCCCACGCCCACGGGGGCTGGGAGAGGCGACCCCGGGTTCCCGGAGCTGAGCTTGGGCCAGGCGGGGCCTGACACCTAGCGGCTGCCCGAGCTCGGAAGAGAGCGAGAGGCTAGAGACCGGGAACCGGGGCGCCGAACCCCGCACCGCCAACCCTTCTCCGCTCCGCTTCACGCTGGTCCCGATCCGGGCTCCCAAGCTGCCTGGAACCCGTACCTGGTCTCGCGAGCTGTGTGCCAGTCGTGGCCGGTGCAATAGTGCTTGGTGGGCAGTGGTACTTACCGGCGCAGATTAGATCGTCGCCTCCTCAGATGCGCGGTAAACCGCCGCCCGCAGACTTCGCCCTAGGTCACTGAAGGCCATGGTGACGATCGCCGTGCTGCCGTGGTGACTCCCAGCGGACCGGTTACAGAGCGCCGATAAAGTTACGTGCCGCAGCTAAGGCAACCGGAAGGAACTCGTCTTGCTCATGGTCATGGCCCTCTGGTGCGGGATGCCGGACGCAACGTAGTATGACGAGCTCAGCTGCCACGCATACGTATAGGATTACTCAATCCGCACGTGGGGCGGCGCGCGGAGAACCAACGCTAACATGAGCCAGGCGAAAGAGAGATTGTCCACTAGATCTTGAGTTGGCTTTGAGGGGCTAGCAGACCTGATTGTCCCTCAGACGATGGCGTAGGACTGGATCCGATTACTACATAGACACAGCACACAGTGCATAAGGTCCTTGGCGCCTAGTACGTGGAGCGTAACATACTCGCCGTGTAGACTTCGTGTCCCTCGACTACTCTCGATAGCACCGCCGAAAGTCGTTAACTAGAGACATTACTATTCCCCAGCGCTGGGGGGTGTCCTACCTGACTGCGTTGGGAAAAATCGGGATAAAGGCGGCCTGAGAGACGCTCTCGCAGTCGGTGCAACTCTGTGTCACGGCATCTTCGCGAGTATCCTCGTCCTGCTGTGCAACGAGAGTTCCACTTCGTAGAATGCCTATGTCAGCTGATCAGTCCTAGCTGATATTTACCTCGTAATCAGTTCTCATCTAAGTGTGAGAGTAGAGCCTCACGATTATGCATAGGTTACACAGGTCGTTTCTTGAGACGTTATAGACTACCGTAAGAGTGGGTTGATGGAGTCTATCTGCTAGGCAATGCTGACTACCTGATGGAGGATGCGGTGGAAGTGCGCACAGAGCCAATCATGGTTATTACTGGCACACTAATCGTGCCCAGTTTCATTTGTAGACCGGATCACCTTAACCGTATACGTCACTCGAATTGTGTCCCTAGAGAGCTCACGCGGATAGTCTCCATTCAGAAGGAGGATGTGAGGGAGAAGGTAGAATATCTCCTTTCTTTACAATGCTCAATCCGCCGTCTCTCAGAGTGTGGGTTGATTTTAAGAAGTTCCTGTAAGTGGACATAGGACAAAGATTAGCCTGCACAGCTCATACCTGTCACATTCTGTGTCTTCGGTGTGGACCTTGTGACGCTGGCTATATCGTGAGAGCAACATTAGCAAATACCTTCTGAAGAACTTTTCTTACGGCATGCGTAAGTGGAATTATCGATCGCTCGGCGATTGTTGTACCAGCCAATATTCTCCGAATTTGTGATGGCTGCGCCAACCCCTCCCCTTTATTACCGGATCTCTATAGGCTTCTTTTATCCCTACCCCTTTCCCGAGCTGTGCATGCTACAAGTCAACTGATAGGGACTTTGTCGGTTACTCTGGCTTCTCCCTTTATGGTTGCCATTCTTGTCTTGGCGAGTCTTGAGAGTTTTTTAAAAAACTCTTTGAGAGAATAAAGTTCCATCTTACTGTGGGGATATCCTGCCCTGCTCTTTTCAGTGAGTCAAACTAAGATAGAGCACTTGTGCTATTCCAGCACCTCCTGCTCTAACGAGTATCAATCCAACAGTATGGTACGCTCCCGCCATACTGCTGATCACAGTGTTCGTAAATCATATGTGAGAGCGCTTCGCGTAGCCAGCGCAGCTCCTCCTTAGTGAGAGGAAGATCTCCTGGTAATTACCCAAAGAAGGAGTGAGTGAAATGCGAATGACCTCACTGTATGTCCATCGTCTGTCGACCACTCATAGTAAGGTGTCCCTCGGAGTTTGGCAGAGACCCTCTAGCGCTTCTTTGGATACATCTACAGAGACATACGACTGCTGTAGTGTGCTGCGGACTAAAGTAGCTCAACCAGGTGACACATAGGGGTCCAACTCTCCATTTTATGTGAAAACACTTAGTAGCATATGATAGATAATTAAACATAATTAGAATGGGTAACAATGTTTTGGCGTGGCTTTCATAAAATTTACATCATAAGGTGTAGGTAAACAATTACCATCATGTAGTGTCTCCATGTTGTCAAAGGTGCCTCAATTGTGGCGCGGAATTCCTTAGCGCGTTTAGTACGACCACAGGTGCGATGGCCACCGGCAGACTTTCAAGTCTTATAAGCTAGCCTGGGGCTAACAGAGTGGCAGGGGAATCTGATCTACAATGCTCACTTCCCCTCATACTGACAGGCGTGAAGCTAGACACATATATATATAACCAGACACTGGACTGACTCCCATACTCTAGTTATGCTTGTTGATATAGTTCTTCATAGTGGCGAGTAGGGTTCGGTGTGGTCGGCCCCTGTAGGTCGGAGCGAGAAAAATTAGCGGTTTTGTACGCTGCATGTCTACCCTGTGTATACTCCTCGGTGTCTTTTGGAGAGGTACCTCAATTCGTGCCACTATTTGCTAGTCGTGTTGCCGCCACTATGGGGACCCACAGGTGGATAGCGATTTTCATTCAACTGCTGTTTAGTCTTGAAATTGCGTCTCTCCATGATGTGGCATGGCGAACTCCTATCGCAAGTATCCTATGATAATTGTGTGGTCCATAATTTCTACTCTCATTTTTCTAGTCACTTACTCCTGCTGCGCGTCAGATCACGCTCAACTGATCTGTTCATCCACCAGGTTCCTGCAAATCGCCTCCTCCTCATTCGGTCAGATTGTAGGAGTGCGCAGAAGGCTCGCGGGCGACGTGGACAATCGTGCCTTCCTAGATGGGTATAGACAGCCCAGCTCATTAGCGCGATGCCTAACACTGTATGACGTCATGACTCAATGTCTATTGTGCACTCCAGGTGACGACTGTAACTCTTGAGAGTGTATTGATATCTGTTAAGAGTGACATTTAGGGAGCACATGCCATGTCGTAGATGCACGCACATCCTCACATGCACAAGAACATAAGATCGACATAGTTCAGAATTACAGTGCTATGACAGCAAGGCAAGACTCACGACATTTGGATTAAAAAGAGTAAACGCACTCATATTTCTAAGCACTTTTAAAGTTCCATTCTCTGGTTCCCTTCTGAATATTCGTATTTAAATACGCCCACTTTTGTTTTTGAAATACCGCTGTGAGTATTCTGGGACGCAGACTCAAGGGACAGCTTCTTCCTGGGAGCATTCGGGGGCTCGGTGCCCCATTGCAATTAGCTCGTTCTCAGTCTCCTATTTTCTAGACCTTTCGTCCCACACGTTCTTAGGGGCTCAACCCATCAGGAGAAGGCATCTTCACATAGTTCTCTGGCTCCCCACTGTAGTACTAATCCGGTTATATTCGAGAGTGAGATAGCCCTTGCAGCTGATAGCGAGTTGGTTGGTTTGACAAAGCCAGGAGACGATATGTTTCCTAAATTGCCATCAGCCCCGCCCCTGCTGCTCTGCCTGCTCCTCCTTGGGCTGTTACAGCATGTGGCTAGTGGTCTGTACCAGAAATAATGAGGTTAGGCCAGGTGCCTTTTTATAAGAACACACTTTTGGCCTGAGCAGGTGGGAGCTGATGTTGCAGCACAGGGCCTAAGCCCTGCGGGTAACTGAGTCCTGTGATTGCATTACGTGGGAGCCAGTCTGCAGTGTATGCTGTTAGCAGCATTGGCGAAATAGTATCTGCTTTTGAACTGTCTACGGTCCAGATTATCTGTCACCCCACCCTGAACTCTCAGAAAGGACAGAGACGAGTAAGCGGCACTTGTAAGGGGGTGCTCGCATATGCCCCTGTCCTTGCAAGACTCTAGCATGAACACAAAGGTGTGAGCATGATTTGTAGTACTCGCGCAAGATGCTGAGAGACATGGAGTTGGGATGTCCTAGTTGTAGAAGCCCAGCTTAGCTTATATACATATTGTGTAGAGCCCCTGATCTGTGTCGAAGAATGAAATAAGAAAGGAGGAGGGGAAGGGAGAGGAGGAACACAGGTCTGTAGAGAAGAGCTGAAGAACAACTTGGAGGTCCAAAGAAGTAGGAACCCATTCCAGGCCGTAGTGAGCCATGGTCTACGCCGTTTTCTGCCCTCGGGAAGCAAGAGGCATATAGCAGCGACATGCCCAAAGAAGTGTGCAGTACCATATTTGCGCGCACAATACCAACGATTAGGAGGAAGAGTTAGGGGTGTCCTCACTGTTGGGCTTAAGTGAATTACGGCCAGTAAGAGGGCTATATGGGAGGCTACACTATGATGCTAAATTATGTTAACTTGCTTACATGGACAGCCTTACAACACACTCTTTACAAGCTTGCAGATGTCGCCACTAAAGGATGACTGAGCAGGCTCTGTTCAAGCCCTTAGGAGCGCCTGCTTCTTGCCCTAAAGCACAGATAACTGTTGGCTGTACTGAAATGTAGCTGCGTAGCCAGGTAAGATTATTTTACAATGATGCACAAGGATGTGCCCAGAAGGCTTCGGCAAGACCATAAGCACAGACACATTTTTTGTACTTTTGAAACAGGGATCATCCCTATTGTAACAGACGCTAGGCTGGCCCGGCACTTGGAATCCTACACTGCCGTTAAAGCCTCCGACTGATGCTGGAGATTCATGGCTAAGCTGCTTGCGGCTGCTTTATCTTTTTCTGTAGGCTCTCTAGCGCGATTTTGCATCCCGATACAGCAATTGATCCTACTCTGCTAAAATGGCAATCCGCTGCCCTCGCTGCCGAATGGAGTGGTTCCCGTCTTGGCGAATGCGTTTGCACATAGGCATCACGTGGCATTCAAGCGATGACTCTCTAGTATTGGCTGCAAGCGAGCGACGGGCCCTCTCAGGGCCTCTGGCCTCACCTTGTGTAGGCCTCACCCTCGCATCCAAAAGCAGCCATGTTTTCTGGAGGCCAGTCTGCCTCACTTTCTCCTCAGGCTGGCCTTCTTGCTCTCAGGACTGCTTGGCTGGGTGTCCTACCCGAGAGTAAATTGGAATTGAGACCTGGCTGCTCACTCACTCCCCTGAACCCCCCCCTGCTCACACCCATTTTCTCCTGGGAGCTGCGAGCAGTACCCGGGTTTGGTGCTGTGACAGTGAGTGTGAGCAGGGACCAGGGAGCCTCCCTTATTCAACAGGGGCCACCAGAGCCTTGACTGGCTAAGTGTTTGGAAAGTGACAGTGTCACCCTAGTTACTACTGAGCATTAGAAAGTTCGGAGCTGGTGGGAGACTCGACCACTGGGGAGGAGACCCAGAAAAGATGTGCCCTTTGTCAAAGGATGGCGCCCTTTTCCTAGTCTGATGGGAAGGGCCCATGCAGGGTTGCCTTGAGTTTTTAATACTCCCCCCCACCCCAAACCCCCCCGCATCCTGTCTTGGGCAGTGCTGGGGAATTGAATCCAGGGCCCTGAGTAGGCCCAGTCTGTGCGCTGTCATTGAGCCACATCCCAGCCCTCTATGGCCCTTCGTGTAGCATCTGCTACTCCTTGTCTGGAGCCCCTGCTGGCAGGGCCCAAGTCTTTGCTGGGGAGTCCCAACATCTGCCAGCATCTAAGGAGCAGTAGTGAGCGGGACAGCTATTTGCTGGTGGTGACTTTGAGCATGGCTCCACTGTCTTTGAGCCCCACTTTCCTGTCTGTTACACTTGGTGTGCTAACAGTAACGTCGAGCGGTAAATAGAGAGGGTAAAAGCGCCTGGCGCAGAGTGCGAGCTCCCAGGCCGTCGGTCCCGCCCCTGATGCACACAGGTTCGCTTCACCCTGGGGTTGGGTGTGCCGGCAGCACTGGGGGCTCGCTTCACAGGGAATTCAGGACGCCATTTCCAGTGCGGGATGGTAAAGCCACCCTCCCACTCGTTACCTCATGAAGAGACCTTCCCTAGGGTCTCTGCCCATTTCGTGAGGAGACTGACTCGGGCAGAAGCAGCAGGCAGGGCCTGATGCTGCACGCCCAGATCTGCCCCTTTGTATTGTATGGAGCTGAGGAGCTGGGGCAGGTCACCTGCTCCTGCTGCTCTTCCTCACTGGGAGCTAATCAGATTCCGCTGTGCTCCGGGCTCTGGGGAGCAGAATCTAATAAGGGAGGAGTGACCTGGAGAGGAGGCAGGACAAAGGACTGCAGGGGACAGCGTTCTCTGTTGGGTACCTGAGGAGTCTTGGAGGAGGGTTGCAGTGAGTGACCTTCTTGTCCTCAAGGAGCGGGGCACTTCAGTAGAGAGCGTCGTGGGATTAAATCTAGAGCAGAGCCCAAGAGGGTAAGGAAGTTTGGGGAGCCTTGAGGACTGAGGCGGGGCTGGAGCTGCACTTGGGGACAAAGTAGTGAGCAAGATGCCATTGCCTGGAGTGAGTCTCCAGGGCAGTGTAGCCGCACGGAGCAGAGAGCAGGAAGTCGGGTCTCACCAGGAGAAGGCTACCAACAGCAGGTTGTATTGCTAACCCAGGGGAGCTGACGCCTCCCTGTGGACCTGGCGGGAACACAGTGGGCTGCAGAAGGACACATTAGGATCATGTGGCAGCAGCAGGCATTCCTCTGGGCTGGCCAGGGCGATATGACTTAGGAGGGGAGGCATGTCCAGTGTGTCAGGCAGACTGAAAACAGAGAGGCTTGTGTCATGAGTGGATAGGACAGCGGAGCTGGCTGAAGAGGGGTGATGACTGAGATCTGGGAGCCCCGGAGCTGTGGAGCCTTCAGTGGACCCCCTGGGCAGGAGGAGGGCAGCCCATTGCTAATCTGGGGGCTTAGAGGGCGTGTTTGATGGGAGAGGACACTGGGATCCTGATGAGGCTGAAATGTGTCGTACGGTGGGTTCAAGGAATTCCCGAGTGGGGAAAGAACTGAAGATGGCCAAAATAGAATTTTGACCGAGAAAAAATCAGTCATCAATGTTTGGGGACCAGTACAGGAATTAGCTTGCAACCCATGCTGAGGTTTGGTGATGCCAACCAAACTATTCACTGTTGGATTACTCTTCAAGCATGTCTTGAGGAGGCTTCAACAAACAGTTCAGACAAACAAGCAGGCATCAGCATGAATTTGGAAAAGAACATCGTGTCGAAGAGGAATTGTTAGCGAAAAAGAAGGGCAGAGCCTGCTTCACACATAAGTCTCTAGTCTATCGAATTGTGGTGCCTATCCCAATTCAGGACAAACTCTGGAGTTCTGTGGGCCTAGAGAGACCCTTTCGTCAAAGAAGCCAACACACACACAAACCACTCTCAAGTTCTGACGTCAATTTCAAAAGGCTTTAATGGAGCTAAGGGCCCCTCAAGCCCAAGACAGATACTAAAGATACCCATGTCTCAGTGAAAGACCAGTTGGCCCTTTTGATTTTCTTGCTGATCACTTAGAGTTACCAAGAATTAGAAGAAATGTCCCCCCTGAGCCCAGATATGATTTAATATATCAGAATCAGAAATTCCTTGGAGCAGTAGCAGTTGTCTAGTGGGAACAAACAGTATTCTTTTGATTAGTGCACTAGAAATTGAAATTGAAGAGAATGAAGAGAAAAGTCGTGAGTATCTTGAAATTGGTATACTGTTTGCCTTCCTTAACCTTACCCTTACACGCAGAATATGATACATTTTGGAAACGCAAGTAAGTATATCATCACCTGCTACTATGATCAATATCAATAAACATGTACAGCCCCCCACAATTATCTTGCATGATGAATTTGGGTATCGCTTTTCCATTTAAAAAGTGAAAGTGCCAATTTTGTCCCTACGAAATTTCCCCATAATTCGATTACTAGTATCAAATAGTCTGAATTCTCTCAACATACTCAAATAATGTGCGTCTATTGTCGTGGGTCACTTGAGTGCCCTGGCTTTTTCTAGGTACCATCATTGGCTTCTACTTACAACAGTGATGCGTAGTCATTTTGATAAGCATGCACCGCGTTTTTAATTCCCTAATCTGACACGGCGTCCAGGAGGTGACAAGTTTAGTCTGGTAACGAGGACTCACCTCCATAGGGAAGGTTAGAGTGCATAGTAACACATTCGATAGGGCATGTTGGCTGAAAATCAGGATCAAACTGTCAATTGCTGGTCGTTGGACAGTGAAAAACAGCATAAATATCAAAGACAACATTGGGCACGACCCAAGCGGATTTGATCCCATGCCGGCTTACACGTTCTATATCCACGAGCTTCATCAGCAAAGGAAGTCAGGGCAGGAACTCAAACCACGCCGCCGAAACAGACCCAAGCCGGGGCCGCAAGCCTTGGAGGCAAACTGATGCGATGAGTTTTGGTGCGGGGAAATCCCGGTCTTAGGGAATGTGGTGCCATACTAACATTGGTGCCTTTGTTGCTTGTTCCCCTCATAAGGCCTTCCGCAAACTCAACTCTTGCTTTTTCTTTTAGAAACCCAGGATTACCAAAACCAGGGTATGACACCCCCCAGATGGACTGGTCCTCTCCCCTCAATGGTACACCCTGTGACATTTGAAGACCAGAAGTTTCCCGCGCAGCAGCGTCATTGCCATACAGGTTGATCTGTGCGATAGGCGATGTGTTCAGTTTTCTCATTTTGAGTTTGCCGTTCCCTCTCAGCATCCATCTTTTTGCTGGGGTGTCAAGGTAATCAAAATTACAGTTTTTTGAATGTAATTTGATGCGAAGTGTAAATAGAGTATTTTCCACTACAGGAAGAAAAACTACATAAAAGTCTGTCTCTGATAGTATCTCAAAAATTCCAGAATTGCAGTTTGGATATGTGAGGTCGTAGCGTTTGAATAAGGTCGTCCTTGTTCACCTCATAGCGCTATCTCAAAGACAGAGAACCCCTATGTAGTCTAAGAGGAATAAATACACTTAATCGTCCGAAGCGCACCACCCATTTTAAAACATTAGTCCTAAGGGTTTCATGAAAGCAATCCCCTTTGAATAAGTCCCCTAGTGGAAAGGCTAGAAAAAGGTGTTAAAATTCAATTAGGATTCGAGACATCAAGAGAAGGAGCCAGCCTCTAAGACAGTTTGTGTGCCTGTCATACCCTTTTTGAAGCGTATATGTTCCATAGTAGCTATTATGGCCTTTTCCAGGATCACAATTGCATAAGTTTCAAGACCAATATGTGTTGAAGTGGATAAGCCCAACCATCAAGAGAGCTTCTATAAGCTGCTATTTTGGTCTCATGGAAAGTTAAGTTCTGTTGTTGTTCCTGGAGTTGTAACCACTCATTTAAACAAAGAGCTGCCTATGACAAAGCCAGCCCTCCTCCAAGCGGTCTCCTGGTAATGGGCAACTTTAGTCTTGGTGAGCCTCCCCTCGAATAAAAGATAGTCAATGTCTATCTACTAAGGCAACTACCTGAGACCAGGTACCACCTGTATGACAAGCCATGTTAAGGCCTGATTCCGAATCGCCGACAGCATACTCAACCAAAAACTTCTCCTAGCAAAAACCAAAGGATTCGGATGAAAACTATGTTTAGGAAATACCCACGACATATCAGGATGACAGTATGGATGTCGTTTCCGTGGGAATGGAAAGAACAGTATTGACATGGTGGGTTTTCTTGATTGCTAGATTATGCACCTCCTACCGCCGGCGTATAAGCTGGGTGCATGGTGCGCCCACTGGCGCTTTAATTCCAGCCACTTGGAGGCAGAGCAGGATGGATTCTGTGATTCGAGGGTAAGGGCCTAGCCAAACCTCCTCTATCACGTGAGCAAAGGTGTTCCGAGACAAGACGAGGCCTCGGGGCGACCACGAAGGTGTAAAAGACACGTATGCACAACCCTGTCTTGGAAAAATAAAAAAGTTAAGAAGAAAAGAGCGGAAATGCGAGAAAGCATGCCAGGTCTGGGCCTGTGATTTCCAATTGTGTGTCATTGGACCAGTCCAAAGTCAGGGTCAAGACAAACAAGAGCCAAGGTACAACGTAATCTAATAGGAACCCTCTCATATTAAGGCGTGCTCCTGCTGGACCTACTATATTAAGGTTCACATATGATCAAGCTGAGATAGATGGCTAACACAAAGGAACTATTGCGCGTAGCGAAAATACAAGCGGGCTCTCCTTAACTTCTACAACCCCAGGCAGAGATTTTTGTAAATGCTTCACATTTTCTCCACTCATCCTGAAGCACTAACATGAGTAAGTTCCAAAAGAGGCTTCAACAAGGACACTTAGCCTGCTCCGATCCAAGTCTTTCATTTAATGAGTATGAGTTCAAACACTCTGCCCCATTAGGCGGTGTGTCAATACCACAAAGAAATTTTTCAAAAAAGTCCAACCTTGTGTCATCCTTAGGTGTTCTGCTTGTCCGTCTCAAGCCTGCCTTCTCACAAACCCCAAAGAAAATCATTTATACAACCTCAAATATCAATTATTTGAGGACAGCTAAGCGCGTTAGGAAACTGCCAATGACCAAAGGCAAAGGATGGTAATTGCCTTACCATGGACATGAATCCTAACAGGCCCCAAAGCGTCAAGCGGGACTGTCTTGAGGTATCTTGGTGAAAACTGAGTTGTGTCCCACCCCTGGTAGTAAAGTGAGCAAGACCCAATTGAACGGTTTCAATCCAGATTACTCAACCATGTTCAGCCCTGAAGAACAATCTATATTGGCTACTACCTATGTAAAATGGATTATACAGAGTTGGAGTCAAAGCTATGTTTAGAAATATAGATGTGGTATACACACCTGCATGCAATAACTGCAAAAAATTTTTTTTTAAAGGCTGGTGAATGGGAGTTAATAGAGAATGAGAGTGTGTGGGAGTAATGGATCATGTTTGGAGGAGGAATAGGCGCCGAGGTGAAATATGTATGGAATTAGTATTATCACTTTTATAAGAAAATGGAAGACAGGTGTGAAAGAAGTATGTAGTGAGGTGATTGGCACGAGGCACATAGTCAAAAGGACGTTGTGGAGCTTTCGACAAGGGTATATTTACCCAAATGGACATTAAGAGCCCAAAGGCACTGGGTACATTATGTAAACCAGCTGAAAGAGTGAAAGAAGAAGCCAAAGAGGGATCCCGAAGGCGGACATAAAATAAATGCCCAAGGAAACATATCTTTTACATTGTCATTGCCTTGTCAAAACCTCCGTATGAAATTAGAATCACAGAAAAAGACACAAACCTAACAACCTAAACAATGAAACCACCATACCTAAAAAAAACGATTGTCAGGACGAGTCGTTAATTTACTACCCCATGTGTCCTTCCGATTTACTTGTCTTTTTCTCACGTTTTTAGAAGAAGACCAGATGCCTGTATTCCAATCATCTTTAAGAGAGGGGGGTTCTCGAACTGCGTAGAGAATAGTCCCTCCCCTAGCCCCCTAAAACACCTCACATAGTCAATAGTTCACCACGGGTCATAAATCTTGCGCCTATAGTCTAGTCAGTCACTGATGTTCACATGTCCTTTACTAAACGTTGAGGACACTGAGATAATAGCGTCCCCGAGATTGCTTTCTATCGAATAATTCCTTAGAGGAAAGTGGCACAGGGCAGGGGCAATCTCCGAGAGCCTCAGATTAAATGCCTGTTTAGAATTCTGTAGTGAGGTGTGGAAACGCCATGATTCTCCCTCTGGACCTGTGGCCTGGTGCGTGGGCCAGTGCCCAAATTATCCACGACTTCAAAGACCCTTGCATGAGTGAAGACGTGCCAAATGTCAAGTTACATCACCTCTGAAAGGACTGTAGAAAGGCTCCAACAGACTCCCAGACACACAGATATGTCGCTAGACGTAAATGACTAGATGATCTCTATCAATAAGCTGAACTCTGAGTTGTTGTTTATAACGTATCGCCTAGCTATCACTTGGTCTCTGCGGATGGGTCATTAGCATGATCTTTCCTGCCAAAAGGAGAATATAGTGAAGTCCGGGGCTAGCCCGGAGCCCCGTGGTTGGAGAGTGAAGTAGCTCCGCCAGTCGTGGATGATGTGCCGCGTGATCGCTTCAACACTTCCAAGCAGGCTCCAATTGTTCTGCGTCCTGCCCCCTTCTACACATGTAAGGTGATAATGGTCGGTGGTTGCCAAAGATACGGAGTGTTTGTTTCATTAACTATTCTAAAGAGGGACCACATAAAAGTCACCACTCCGGCATTGTGCCCTAATCAGCAAAGAAGAGCCGCAAACCTAAAATAAACTGATGGTGGCCGTGAATTACTGTTGCTTTGGGATGAGCCCCATGGACTCTGTTTTACTAACCTTGCCAAGTTCTCTAAGAAGCCAGTCCTATAGTGGGGGTAGAAAATTCACGAAGGTAGAACAAACACAAATAGGGTGATGGTTTATTTCCTTAAATTGGTAAAAGCCAAGTAATGCTGGTTATGAAGTCAGACTTAGTCGAAACTGAAAATAGAAAATAATACCAGCAGTAGTAGGGATTGCTATGCAGTTTTCAATTTCCTAATACAGGCAAGATCAGTCTCAAAGTAACTCAGTACTGGTTAGGACTACCAAAAGATAAAAAATATTTGATACAAAAATTTGTGAGGCCTGGCCCATACTCATCGAGTTTCAGGGGGGCAAAAAACCCTTTTGAGCTGGTTGTTGTCCAGTAGCCCGGTTCATCCAGGTTGGGGAAGAACATTCAAGAACCAGAAGACAAGTGGCTGCATCAGTGTACATTGGCTATGTACCTAAAAATCTGCCCTAACTCTAGGGCAGTAATACAAGTTAAAGAGTTTAGGTCCTTAGTGAGTACACTGGATTATACCAATTAAGGGGGAAAAAAAGAAACCTTCACGTGCACAATCTCGCTGGTAATTTGGCGTACATTTTTTTTCTCATATCAAACGACATTACATGTTTTTGAGATTTATTACAAGGTTTACCCATGCTTAATGCAATTCTAATCTAGACATACTTCAAGACCATAAGAGGGTTAGCCTGAGGAAGATTCATACTTATCGGATGGATGGATTGAAGAACCAAGCGAAAGATACCACTCCCCCAAAGCCGTTGGTGTAGCGTAAAGCACGCCACCAGCGGGGGATAAGAACCGTGCCATCCGCTTCTCCATATCTCTCGTTTTCCGGGACGTGGCCAAGTTTCAGGTCGCCGATAAGCCATGGCGATAAATGCCTGTAATGCAGTCTAGGATTGCCTTGTCGGCCCCAGGAATTTTGACCCTAAACGTAACCATGTTCAACGTTTTAGGAAAGAACCTCGTCTGAATCACTGCTACTAATAAGTTTTGTGTGTGTTGTTGGTGTGTTTTGTGTGTAAATGTGGAAAAAGTTATGGGAACTTCATATTTTTGCAAGTAAGCACTTCTTATGTTGTTCGGCTTGAGATCGTGAGGAATGCAGGTCGGTTCATCTATGTCCTGGCAAGCGAGACCACCTGAGTTGTTTGAACAGACGTTAAAAGCTGAGTCGACAATGCCTTTTTAAGGGAATCCCTTTGTGGAGAAGTAACAGTGCGCCGATAACTAAAGGTAGAGAAAAGTAAACATCCACATGCAAAGCCACACAAATAAAGTGAATTCTGAGTGAGTCAATTCTTAAGGCTGGCAATTCCCTGAAAAAATTCACAGAACTCTCCCTCAGTGATTCCATAAGGGTTTGATGCTAAGAAAATGTCAGCCTGTCATGGATTTATCTATCAATGGAGAAGATTCTCTCTCTTGCATTTTAATATCACACTTTTATAACGATGCGTAATGTACTTTGCTAATGTTGGGTACACTGTGGTGCAGTAAAGGATCCATGGGCCCCGAAGCACCTCAGTCTGACTGCACGATAAACCCTGAACGCAAACCTTGCAAAACAGATCAAATGATCTACAGGCTACACTTGCCAAAGGCACCAAAAGCGGGTTCTCGCCAGGCGGTGGCGCGTAGCGAAGAAGTGCTGCCTGAGTGGACGGTGGAAAGAAACAAACACCCGGAAATCCCACCTAAGAGAGAAAGGCAGCCGAGACACAGAGATCCTAGGCCACTAATATTGAAGAGCAACCGCATCGATGATCAAGAGGAGAGGGAAACGATGGACAGAGGGAAGTGAAGGAATAGAAAAATTGCCATTCCATATTGGGTGCCGTGAAGGTTGTGTCCAACGAGGCCTAGGAAAGAACTGGAATGAAGTGTGAGTGAATATGAGACTATAATCATAGAAGCTGTACACACAAAGACCACAGGAATTCTCCAACATATATGTCCATGGACCGATATAGCCAAATGGAGCTTAGAGGAGTGAGGAGCAATATTTAGCTGTGGTCCCCTAAGTTGACTCTAGGATCTCTGCTAATCAAACCAATCTCCTCCTACAGTCCTATGCTCTTCTAGCACTGGGTCACAGACTCTTGGACAGCTTCTTTGCACTAATCTTACAGTTGCCTGAGCGTTCCTTAGCCCCTGTAGTGCCGTGAACCAAAAGATGTGAATTTGCCAGCTTTATGCACCATGGAATTAAAGATAACACGGTCTTAGCTGAGGTATAAACCAAATGCCTAAAGAACACTGCTCTTCAGACTTTCCCCGACGAAAGAATTGAGGGCCTCTCGACAGGTTAAGACAGTCTAAATAGGTGGCTTTGGCATAAGGGAGGTGATAGTCTCTCGTTACTCTTAGCAACCACATTGGATATTTCTTTATGATATTCTGTCTTCTCTCAAAGCCTCCCAAGATAGCACAAGCAGAAGAGGAAGACACGGCCTCTAACACCTTCTTCTGCTGTTGCCTGGGCACCCGGCCTTATTAAGGTATTCCATAGACACCAATACGCGCGGACCGTAAACAAACGTGCAATCACTGTATAGCACAATCACTATGCTCCCAGGATACCTGTCCCTCCACTAACTGATATGTCTATTGTCTAATGGTTCTATCTATTCACGCTTTCATTCTCTGCCATTTGCCGCCATGTACCTCGTGGAATGGTTTTGGCTCGAGCAGTTGAGGTGTGCAGTTGGCTCCTAGCGTTGAGGGAGGTCCCAACAAGGACACAGCTTTCGTGTCGCACCCCTCCGTATTCCCTCGCGGACGTGTGACTTTGCACCGCTTCCACCCTTAGAAGTATTACACTGAACCCGATGAAATTCGACCGTTAGAGTTCTAGCCCTCACCTCCCCAAGCCTGGTCCGTTGCTGTGGTGCCCTTTTTCTGGGTGGTGATATATGCCAAACCTGCTGTCCTCTGAAAGAGCACACTCTCCTATCGTGCTCCTTCCAAGGGCATCGCACAATGCCGTAAAGCGTCTTGGTCGTAACCAAATCTTCGAATTCGGGCCGTAGAGGCCCAAATGATAAATGGCAGAGCAAGGCCCTTGTTTGGTCTCCAAACTAGATTCCTAGATGGCCCCGATTCAAATACGGGAGCTGCAAGGAGTTGAGGCAAAGGTGGCCTCTGGGAAATGAGATGCTAACCTTTAAAAGAACCACCACAGCACCAAGCAGTTGTGGTGGCACCCTAAATCAAACCTTAATGGTGCACGAGACCATGAGGGAATCAAGAAAGCCCCAAAGATGATATTCAACACTTCCTCAGGCTAACTCCACCACGTCCACTTGCGTTTCTCCCAATAGGAGATTTTCCTTCACCTTACTTCACACATTGTTCTCTTTAGCATGTTGAGTTGAGCCTTTCCTCAAATAGGTACCTGCGTCTGCTCCAAGGTGCTTCTTACTTGTGCTGTTGGCCTTGGGAGAGTGATGTAGACACTTTTGTTAAATGAAACAACTCAAACATACCCAAGCTCTTCAGCTGTAATACAAGAACAGAAGTAGGGAACCCTGAGCGTTGGGTTGGAGCTTGTACGTCCAGTGCCTGACGATCCCGGAAGTGATTATTCCCATATCAAAGTGTAGCGCCCGTTCCAAACCGTGTGCCCTGACGCGTCCCTACCTACACACGTGCATGAACGGCCCGGTAACCAGGATTAGCCCCCCAAGAATGTCAAAGATGAACGGTGAGTTATTGATCCAAGCCTTGGACTAGAGCTCCCACTATTTCTTATTAATATGCTAATCTTGTTGGTTCGCATTGGGACCTGTAGACCTTAATTGAACGCAGCTGTCCGAGTACCCATGAAGTAGACTCCCGACTACACAACCCTTAATTACCATGACCGCCTAGTTTATTAGTTAATGTCAATAGCTATGAATCGTCTGCGCACATAGTCCTCCTCTAGTTTTCCCCTCTGCCAAAGGCCAAAGTAATATTCTCAGACTTTCACGTGTAGTTCTCCAATGATGAAATATGACGAACGATAATACACAGAGGCAGATGATGAAGATTAATTATCATATGCACTGAGGGAAGGTGTAAGGGCTAAGATTATTCAATGATGTTCTTTTGATATCTTGTCTTTTTTCTATGTATACGAGTTGTAGTGGTTGGGTGCCCCAACAATTAGCTTTGATTTTGACGTTATGTCCATAACCTCCACCAACAGTAACGGAGTACAACATCTTCCTGTATATCAATAAGTAAGTGTATACAAACTAAGGGCGGATCAAGGGGGCCGTGCGCCCACCATGACGCCTTCTCAATGGGTGTTGTGGGCTGCCCAAGATCACCGTATATTCGCACCTTCTAGGCTTAGACCAAGATAGTTGAGACCTGCTTATCCACTGTTGCAATTTCTGTTGAGAGTCCAGAGGTGCGTCTACTCGTGCTCTCTCTCTCTCTCTCCTCTCCTTCTACAATCTCCTCTCGTCTGTCTTACTCTCTGCTGCTCTCAGCACACACACAACAGCATCTACACATTCACACACTGAGCGACCTCTGCCTATATATCTGACCACCTGAGGTGCATAAAGCTGCTATTTCTAGTGTGTGCGTGATATAAGCCTGATCACACATAGGGGCTCTATATCATATTGCGCAAACTGGCTCTCTCACATTCACTCCTGATGCAGAACTGTAGTCAGTTCAACGAGAATATAGGTGCTATTCGATCGAAATGAGAAAAACACAAAATATAGAGACGAAAGCCTTTGGGATCCAGAGAGAGCAGAAGAAAGGAATTTACAGAAGTGTTACAGATAGTCTAGGCTGGGACATATTCAAAGTGGGCTCCCCACTTATCTGTGAAAAGGCTACATCACGCCAAGAGACCATTTTCATGAGGCCAGTGGATAGTATCCTCCTCTTCTATTATAAAATTCTGGGTCCTTCTCCCATGTGGCTTTCTATGTCACAAAGCGTGTGTCTTCCCTGTTCCCTGCTTCTGAGTTATGCTCTAGTTTCCTCTCTCCCTTTAGCTCCCTAGCGAAAGCACCACTTTCGTTATGATGCATATCGGCCCCAGCATGAAATAATGGCATACAAATATTTCACCTCAATTCGCTCAACACAATTTTTATGCGCTCCAAAAAAGAACAGTTTAATTTCGGATAGTTCATCACAGCCACCTTAAACATTCCGATAATTAAGTCTTCCTATATCACCTTCTCTCATGGTGTTAGAAGTGTTTGACCAGCTGTCTTTTGGTGAAAGTAGGATAACCTATTATCTGGGCACAAGGTGCCAAGAGTGATCTTTTCCCCCAAAGCCATGCTCTTTACAACCACCACAGCCGCAGAAATCAGAGTATAAAAACAAGCAGTGTCTTTGTAATAACCCTCCGAAGAGCGGTTAACTAAGAACTCTCCAATAAACTCTAGCTGCACAACTCGTAACGTTGAAAAATCAATCCCTACCTGCAAGTTGAATTGACCCTTTTCACTAATCTAACAAGACGTGACACGCGTATCCGAACAGAGCGACACACACACACACAGAGAGAGAAGGCCACTGAGATTGATAGAGAGCGACTGACAGACAGACAGACCACAGACAGAGACAATACAGAGAGACAGAAGTTCTCCCTCATGGGGGTTGGTTGCAAGAGAATAAATGCTGTGGGATGTTCTTGCCTTATTTGGCGAAATGTTTGTTTGTCTGTCTGATTTGTGTGTTAGTGTAAATAAAAACACTGGATTTGTGGCTCCGAGAGTAGTCAGGCGCTAGAGAGGTAGGTTCTAGCCCCTATAGGCGCCTGGAACAAGAGGAGAAAAGAATTCTGGAAGTGAAGCGCTTGAGTCAGGGACCACTGCCAGCCTGCCACCTTATGACAAGCCGTCATTGTGAATGATTGCATAAGAAGTAAGCACGAGCCATGTGGGGCAACCGGTATAGAACATTCCTGGGCTGGCAATTTAGTAGAAAACTAGGGAGTTAGTTTAAAAGACTACTCAAAACAGTTTGTGAGCCAGAAAGGGCCCTGCCTATTGTGCCATTACAGCCCTTTGTAAGCATATAATGTCCTCCTCTGTGTTTACTTGGTTCGAGCGTTCTGAACGGCTGTCGCCGTACAGGACAGCCAAAGATGATGAAGAGCACTCCTTGATCACGCTGGTATTGTGTGTCAAAAGACAGGAAAATCTAGCCCTACAAGAGAGTGTGCATGGATCCGAACTGTGTGACTGCTTTCCTGGGTAGTAGAAGTACTAATGACTAATACAAGCACGTGCCGGCCTGCTGCCTGGTATGCCCAATAGTTGTTATTAGAGGAACCCTGAGTCTTCCTATCTCCTGAATCATGTAGTTAGGCATTCCATACACACTACTTAAAAGATATCCACTTATTCAATCATCATCCCCACCAATGTCTTTGGAATCTTACATATGCCCTGCACTAAAACTGTGATCTTAAAGTGTACTACTGCCCCAACCCAGATTTGCATCATCTATGTATTTAATCTCATCATCAACATCCCCATTTAAGTCAACAATAAAATACTGAATTAGAACAGGGACCAAGATAGACCTCCTTGACAGTTCACATTAAGACGTGTTTCAGATAAACTAAAATTTAGTCTTTGAAGATAATAATCAGTTTTAAACCTCTGTGCCCATCCACACTCTGAATTTACTAGTTCACCCCAAAGAAAAGTTTTCTATAAAAAAGCAGCCCCTCCTTACCAAAAATTAAAAAATTAATTAACTAAGGAAACAAACAGACAAAAAAACACCAGAGATGCTAAGAACAATGATTAGATATGAACTTGGGCAACTGAAGAAAAACAGAGTTTGAGTTTGGAAAGCTGTCTCAATCTAGCTGGCATGATTCAAGTAATAGTACCGTTGGCATTTTCAGTGGAAGGATGATAATCATCCTTAATCTTTTCAAACTTCTCAAACTTCATAGAACAGAGAATGGTGATTATTGTGGATGGTGGGGAGGAAAATGTAGAGAAATTGTCAAAGGGAACAAACTTCATTTGGTATTAATACATTTTTTAATGTATGGACAGCATGGGGACTATATTTCATGATATTGTTATATATTCTTGAAATCTGCCTAGACTGTAGATCTTAGGGGTTCTCACTATTAAATACATAAAACAAAACACAGAACTGTCTAACACAATATATCAGATGTAGGAAATATTTTTTGAACAAAGTAAACAATGTCTCCCTAAAAATCAAATCCTGACTTTCTAAGGCCTGCCCCTTTATATCCTCACAGATACTAAATTTTCAATGAAACTCATGAGAGCATCTATTACTATGACACCTTTCATCTAATAGATGATGAAAATAAGTTCTAGAAATGCAAATAATTTTGCATAGGCCTACAGAAAGCTATCATGTGAGTTGAACCTAGAAATTCCTTTCCTGACTTCTGGCAGAGTATCTTTCCACCATTATTCACAATCTCAGTAGAGGCTAAAAACTCTAGCTTGTCTTGGCCACAAAATTTTAACTACATGCTGTATTTTTCTTTGTGTGTGTATGTCTCTGTATGTTGCATATGTGTTTGTAGGAGCACATGCATATGTATGTGTACATGTGGGGGCCAAAAGTTGCATCAAATGTCATTCCTCAAGAATTCTTGACTTTATTTTTTGAGACAGAGTCTCTTGCTGAACCTGGAACTTAATGATTTGGCTAGACTGGCTGGCTACAGAACAAGCCCCAAGGATTTTCCTGTCTCTGCCTTCCCAGTGCTAGAATTACAGGCACATATTATTTCACCATCCTTTTTTAAAATGGTACAGGAAGTTAAAAATCAGGTCCTCATGTTTGCAGGGACAAGCATTTTATTGATTGAACCATCTGTCCAGTGCCATACACACTGCTTTTGTATGTTTCTTGAAGCACTTCCAATTCTGTCAAGCTATGTTTTCTTTGACTTTAGCTCTCTTTTTCATTGGTGTTGAGATCTGGGAAAAAAGAAAAGCCAAAAACCAAAAAACCAAAAAAAAAAAAAAAAAAATG
>NW_023504762.1:0-32505 GCF_004664715.2 Peromyscus leucopus | reverse complement strand
GAAATGAACACAAGTGAGCACACATTTCTGCGACTCGCGGGGACAGTGTCATATATCCAGACCAACACGCCGACTAAGTTCAACAAACCTTTCTCACGCCTTCTTCCTCTATAAACTCGGTACTGGTGGCGAGTCCCTAACTCCATCAGTAGTGGTTGAACAATGCTACTTTACACTTCCACGAGAGTACTTCAGTAATTCTATGGGAACACGTGGCAACACGAGCATACAGAATCACACGCACCGTCATTAGTTTATGATGTCCATACTTACAGATAGGGGAAGTCGTGAGCCGGCTTTTGCAGTGGAAATACAGCTTGTGAGCGTGGTGTTGTGGGCGAGGGTAAGTTGTGATTGTTGCAAGTGGCGAATTGTGGCTCAGAGTTGTAACTCGGTGCACAAGATGGGCCAGAGTTGCAGTAGACGTTTGAACATCATGGGTGGGCATAGATGTGCTTTAATGTGGCATGTGAGAGTAGAGTTGGGATGTGACACTTGAGGGAAGGTTCGAGGGCCGCTGCAGTGACTGGTGTGTTCTTCTTTCTTGGTATCGCGACAATACGAGTATGCTCTCTCACCTCAGACATTGGCATGATGCCAAGTGACGCACACTTACCTCAGCACACATGTTCTGATGCTGGAGCGTGGTATGTTGTTGTGTCGGAGTGTACGTTCGTCGTTTGGGAGCATTGGACACCTCAGCTCTTGGGTGAGGTGTTTTTACGGACTTGTAGCCTATTCGTGGTTTACGGCCATAGTGGAGAGAGTTTCGTGAGCACGTGAGAAGGGAAATACATATGAGAGATAGCAGGAAAGCCTTATCTAGGAGAACCCGACAGAAATAGGAGGGCTGAGAGTACATAAAGAAAAAAGAACGTACGAGTAGCAGCCCAGAGAAGTATAAATAGAAACTATAGACACAACGACAACACAGGACAACGCAAATGAATACAGAGCAGATAGAGACTGAAGAGACAGAGGATTGGACAAAATGACAAAGACACGAGCAAGAGACAGACAAAATGGAAGAATCACCCTCTCTGGAAAGTTGCGAGGGAGGGAAGAAAGAACTACACTAGACAGATGCAAGGGCTTGCTTTTGAGAAGAGACACGCACGTTCAATGACTAATTAGTAAAACGTTAAGAGGGCAACGTCTTAGGACGCTTGAGCGCAACGTGCCAGCCCCAGGAGGCCCGGGGACATCAGTGCACCATGCCCTTGGGTTTTGTCCGTTGCACGCTCGTATCCACTTATGCATTCACTGCGCTCAAGCAGGCGAAGTGTACTCGCACAACGCGAACACATGGTTGGATGCGCATTATGCAAATGTGATGCTGGCATTTATGAAGGAATACCGCCTCTCCGTAGTCTCATGAGACACACAGTGACCATCTACAAGAGTAAGAGACCACTAGAGCTATTATCCTATTTATGGGTGCCGCCTGGGACAGATCCATCGTGTGAGGCGGAGTTCAGCACTTAACTGGTTTCATCAAGACCGGACTCAACGTCAGATTTCCAACAAGGTACGCTATTAAGCTTTTGGCAAAAAATCGCTGAGTTTGTCAATGAGAACTCAGCTGCTGGCAGAGGACTCGTGCTTTCTATATCTGGAGTGGGGCAGAGAAGTGGCAGATACTTTGCTGTGCGATTTTTCTGTGCACGATACGTTGCCATATACTCCATGAATCACTAAAAGCCACAGTCATTCCTGCAATTTTTACGTCAATTTGCATGCACAGGTGATGCATTAGGCGAGGCACAGAAGTACGCACGGAGGAGAGAGGCGGAGTCAGGTTGTCGGTAGTTCGTATAAAATGAGCGTAAGGTGCCGCATTAGAGTGGGCGGTTAGCTGAGAGAGAGTAGGTTTATTCGTATGCTCTAATGAGACTTGTGATATTTCTATGCTTTTCCACCACATTCTGGGTTGCGACATGAGTTCACTTTGTCCTAGCCATCAATGGCTATCACGACGAGGATTTTCACTTGGCCGTTTTTGATGTGGATGCGTAGGAAGCACGACATCTTGAACTACAAGCAGTGCCTGCCTTCCCAGGGCATGTGTGAGCCAAGACATTGCTGATAGAGCCATGTTCCTTCATTTTTGGTTCGGCCCCTGTGTTAGTATTTTTTACACATAGGCTATATTTTATTTAGCTTGCATCTATGTGTATATGTGCATTCTGCAGTGACTGCGGAGGTCAGAAGAGAGTGTTGGATGCCCTGGAACTGGATTTTAATGGATGGTATGTTTAGCACGGTATCGGTGGTGTGGCGAGTTGGGAATAACTTGCGCTGAATATTGGTATTAGTATATTTTAAATGATTTTTGTCTTGCTGGTGTTTAGCTTTATAACATTGATGGCCGGTCGTGGCTCGATCATACTGAGTTATGGTGACTTTTATGCGATATCTTTGACCGTCCTCATGACTGTGCTACTCTGTTTTTTCAGAAGCACGCGATAGAGTGGCGAATTTGGTGAGTGGTGCAGGTTGGCAACGTTCGTTTCTTCTTCTGCTCAAAAGCTGCTTCCAGCTGGAACTGTTGGAACATCAAGTTAGTTGTCTGCGAGGGGGCGGATAGGGGAACACGGGGGTGGTTCTTCAAAGGTAGACAGGCATTGTTGGAGATTCTGTCTGCTGTCCATTTGCTTGCTCTTTCCGGTTCATGGCCTTTACGTATCCGCTTGCCCTATGGCCCATTACACAGACACACACAAAGTTGGCTCAGTAAACTCGACGGCCGTTGCACATTTCCCTTTCCGTTCTCGTTCGCTGATTCCTCACTCTTTGGTCATTATTATTATCTTTTTTCGGACCTTTGATGAGGCCTTGCGTGATATATACCCACAACTTGTGTGTGTGGAGGCACAATGTGACTGGATGAATAGCAACAAGGTAGAACAGGGGAACAAGATAAGGCACGCACCATATGGTGGATGGATAAGCTGCTTTATAACAGGAAGTTATGAAAATCAGTTTATTGTTTTCTTGAATTAGATCCTGGGGTTAGCTGGTGTGAGCTCAAATGGCTTGAGGTTTTCATTTGTGTTGGAGAGAAGTGTTTTTCTTTTATGTTAATGTACTCATATGGATCCTAGCTTCTCTAAGAGTCTGTCTCCCAAGGGGTCTGAGAAGGGAGGGCTGCTTCTGGATGTTTGAGGTCAGATGTACGTTTGGTACTTGTTTGCCTTTTGTCTCCTGAGTGTGGCCGGCATACCTATAGGGGCTACACAGTGGTGCTGGCCTTTGACTTGTGCTTTTAGCTTTATTGGCTACGAGAGTTATACGGAAGCTTACAGGAATGCACCTGTGTGTGGTGTTGTAAGTGTGTGTTTGTTGTGTGTGTTGTGTGTAGATAATACCTACACCTGATATTGGTTGCGGTAAAACTATAGTTATCTGTAACATATCGTGAGCTGTAGCAGGACGCAATAGAGGTGTGTTTCAGCAAAGGTCATTCTCGAGTTACAATATTGTCTAAGAGGACCGTGAATATCATGCATGCTACTATGGAACCCTGTTATTCACAAACAGCACTCTTTCTAGGGCTGGCTCCTTTGAATCCGATTTTCTCTATGTGTTGTATCATGGTAAGTAGCACCTTTAATCAGAGACACAAAAGGACATTATTCATGTTAAAGGCATGTACTACTGATTACTCACAAATTTTCTGTTATACTCGTAGGAGGTAACGGTTGATTTACTAGTCTTCGAGGGAGGGTGGGTGGAAGATACTAAAGCGTGGGATTTGTTCGTACTCCGAGTAACTGTGATGATTACTGCTAAGGGAGAAGGGGTAGAAATTCTTTGCAGAAAGCAAGCAGGAAATGAAAAGGCAACGGAAGGTGAGAAAGTGGGTTGGGTGTCCTCAGCCTACAAGGAAGGGTTTTATTGGCTGCTAGTGACTTAGAAGCAGGGGAGAGGACATCAATGACTGACAGACTGTGACCCTTCAAGGAAAGCAGTGGTCCCATGAGATTTGTTTTAGAATGACCTGGGCTGCTTGTGGAGGGCAGATTAAAAGAAAAAACAATGGAAGCCAGACAGCTTGGTGGTGCATGTCTTTAATCAAAATCACAGCAACTCACGAGTAGAGAGGCAAGGTGGATCTCTGGGAGTTTGAAGCCAGAGGTAGAGCAGGTGGATCTCTGGGAGTTTGAAGCAGAGGTAGAGGCAGGTGGATCTCTGGGAATTTGAAGGCCACCTGGTTTCCAGGACAGCCAGGGCTGATACACAGAGAAAACTCTGTCTTGAAGAACAAAAACAAAAAGGCACAATGGAAGCGAAGGAGACCAGTTTAGGGAAGCAGAGCAGGCCAGAAATCTAGGTAAGATAAAGGAATATCTGTTAAGGCAAGAGTTTACTGAGTAAGCATGAAGGACAAGGGCAGGAAGAACAGGCAATAGTGATGTGGGGCAAAGTTATTAAGGTAGAGGAATGTGAGTTGTAGTGGGGAATGATGAAGAAGAGAGGAATCCATTAAGGCAATTGTTATATGGTGGGTCTTCAGCATGTGGTAGAAGAAAAATATAAATGTAAGCTGAATGTGTTTGTGTAAGGTGAGCCTGTCGGAGAGGGAGCAGCCAGACAGACTGATATGTGTGAGAGAGTGAGGCTCTGTGTTGTCGGTGTAGAATAGGAGTGGACCCTTCCATTTTTGAAAGTTTGAAGGCACTAAAAGGGTAGCCCGAGGGCCAGGTGGAGTTGGTTATAAAGCTTGTTAAACAGAAGGCTAAGGTAGACACTGCTTATACTCTGAGGGGAAAGGGTAGACAAAAAGCCCAATCCTGGGTTGTTAACTCCATAAAAGTTGCGGTGTATTTTGAGGAACTAGATAGGCAGCATCGTTATATACTCTGGACTCAGGAACACTTGTATATACACGCTTCCATAGTTTAGGGTGGATTGAACGTTGAACTTCTCTCTAGTGTACCATGGCTAACCCTAGCTTGACAGATGAGAGAAACGATCCTGAGGGTGGGTTAAGAAAGGACGGACTTGCAGGTGGGCCAAAAAATGGCTCAGTGTTTGGGAGAATCAGTTTAAGCAATTTTGGTGCATCAGCCTTGACCACCTCGAGTCTGACCTGCCGGGGAGTAGCGCAGGGTGGAAGCACAGCAACAAGAAATTATTAAGAGCATATAGAGATATAGATATAAAGGAACACCAACATTTTCCTCGACACGAATAGAGTGCCAAAGAAACGTGCACACACTCGTCAATATATTAAAAAAAAAATACATATATTATTTATGAGAACTTTTATTAATTCTAGTAGTAAGAGCGCTAATACTCAACCGAAAGTTTCTCTCTCCTTTTTGGAGACAAAATCTTTACTCTGTCCTTTTGTGGCCTGGCTGCTTCAGCCTTTCCCAAGTGCTTGGATAATGGGAGACTATCAACACGAGGCTCTGAATTGTCATTGAAAAAAAGAAAAAAAAATAGGAAAAAAAATAAAAAAACTTTTAAGATTTTAATTTTTAGGTTGTAATGTTTTTTGGCCTGCTCTATGTCATGTGACCACGTGCAATGCCTGGTGTCAGCTAAGAGGTCAGAGGGGATTCTTTGTGGCACGAACTGGTTAATGAGCTGCTGTGTTTGGTATCGGGCAAAGATGGAGAGGACTTAGATAGCCGCTGAGCTTATTTGTTCTCCTGTCCAGCCCTGTGGTCTGGCGCCCACCTGAATCCCGTTGAAGAGAAACCAACGTGGTCTTATGTACGAGCATCCCCTGGGACCGCCCGGTGTGAGGTGTCAAATTATGGGACAGATTGGTTGAGACAACATTGTATTACTTAAACTATTAGTCGCAACTGGTTCCTGCATTTTATACCAATTTAAATGACAATCTTACATCTTATCTTGCACGGGTCAACGACGCTTGTTGTGTTCACCATAGCCGTTTTACAAAATGAAGTTGTTCAGAAGCTATTCTTGTGGAAGATCACATTAAGATAAAAATACCCCCTTTGTCACAATTGCCCCCAAGTCGTCGATTTCAATACGGCGGTTGAAATCGCAAATGAGGATAGAGCAGTGATTTCTGGTACGCAGCATTGGCTCCGGTTCTAGGCGTCAACTTTCTGTCGGTCGCGCAACTAAAATTCTGATTTTGACTGCCAGAATGGTTAGAACCACAAACTCCTTTTGAGCGCTTTCTCGCATGGTGGAGTGTATAACTGCCTTAGCGCTGGGCTTCCCTCGTGTCGTTCTTAATGGTAATTCCTCACAGAGAACACGACAGGCGGAAGGCTATCCTTGTGGAAGAGACTTATCTCTCCTGCACTTTTTGTGCCAAACGAGCCTGATGAAAAATGTGGATGAGGGTAGGTGGCAATCATACATGAGTGTACATTCGACACCCGTTGTCAACAAGCATAATCCCACACAACGGCTCACACATGCCCACAGGTCCTGACACAATACACTGCCAGAAGTTCGCATCCGGGGCTGGATTGCAGCCGTCAAGGACCTCTCTCTCACCGCACATATTGTATTCAATAAGGTTGCATACGAGATTAGACGATGCGCCGCGCCTGCAGGCACTGGCCAATGGATATAACGATAAGGCCAGAAACAAGATAAGTGTAGCCTCCCGCTGAAGGATCTGCGAGCTGAGCTGGACCCGGAGCTCGCCGCACAGCCAGCAGCAGCCGCCCGCCACCCGCAGGCGCGAAGTAAAGCTCGCAGAAGAGCAACAGCGAGCAAGGACCACAACCACGGAAATCCTGCTTTTTTCCCGAATGACTCGTATTGTGGCCAGTCTACCCTGTTGTTGGGCTGATGGACGGTCCGTTTGCGTTCTTGTGAGATAGATATCTGCGCCGCAGCTTCTCAATGCGCGATGTCCGCGGACATTCACAAGCCCTTCTACTCGCTGGAAGGCCAGTCCGCTGGGCTCGAACTGGAGTCGGCCGACTAGCATTTGTCGGAGCTCATCTCGTGGTCTGGCGCCGCGCTCGTGGCAAGCATGTCCTTGGGCGGTGAACGCCGCGTGTATGGCGGCTCGCGGGCGGTGATGCCTGTCTGTACTGCCGCTCCTCTGCGCGCGCGGGGGCAGCGGCGCGCGGTGTGATGGCGTGCTACAGACGCGCCTCTTGTGGCGCAGCCTAGGGAGCTCATCCGCGTGGGGACTGTCGGGTGCGTGGGCGCGAGTAGGCGCTGCTAGCGGGCTGCGATGGGTACGTCCTGTCGGGTGGTCGTCGAGTTCCTGGGCCGTTGGCGTCAGAGGTTAAGTGGGCGTCAGGTTTCGCGCAGGAAGAGCCGCCTAACGGCTGGTTTGGAACGGCAGTCGCTAGGAGTTTCTTAATGCACTAGCTAGAAATGCTCCGTCTGGGGGAAGGGCCGCCTCGCATAGGAACGCTCGCATTTCCTTTGTTGGCAAAAAAAAAATGTTACAGCTCAGGGTCTGCAGAACTCACGCGAGCTCCTCGCACTGGGCCAAGAACTGAGGACCGACCCATAAGGAAGGTCCGTCAATCCTAGGAAGCCTAGGCCTGAGGACTTCACACAGGGGCAATGTGCTTCTCCGTCGCCTAACCCTCGTCATCCCTCCCACCTCAGCGTAGCTGCCCTCGAGTTCCCTGAGATGCGTGCTCGCATTATGAGGTGAATGTCCCCCAGATCCCCACCCCAATGTTCCCTCGCGACAGGTGCAAGAGGTGACGGGGAGACCTTTGCTAGCGTGTTCTAGGACAGGTGCGGTGGGTTTGAGCAAGGGAGGGAGCAGTCAACTTCTGTTCTTGGGCAGCATCTAAAGAAGGGACTTAAAGAACGTAAAGGGGTGTCGTGTGGAGAGATGCGCAATGCCATGTCTGGGACTACGATTCAGCGGGTGTGTAGGTGCAGAGAAGGAGCTTTAAGCCTTTCCTGTAGCGTCCTCGGACATGGTGCATGGAAGTTGCTGAACTGGGGGAGTTACCGAAAACGATACCCACAAGCGGTCTGGGTGCAGGTGCGGGGGGATGGGATGTAGTCCCCCCCCAATAGAGGGAAATGCCAACACTTGCCCCTTGAAGCAGCAAAGGGAGGGGAGATTTGGTTGAACTCTACGGGTGAGGGAATGCTTGGTCCATTATTTTTTTAAAAGTCCTCCTGCTGATGCAAAACACATTAGTTCTGAGCCTGCCGTGGGTGTCTTTAGGGTTTTCTTAATTGCTACCAAGTGAAACAGGGCCATGACACCTAAATTAAAGTGGACTTGGGCGGAGGAAAGGTTAATTATTTGTGGCTTTATCACTGGTCCATATTACTGGTTTCATGACATGTCGAAGTCAGGTGACACAAGTCCGTAGTCTGACCATGAGGAAACGGTCAAACAGCCAGAAGGAAGCCTAGGCTAGGTTTCAGGAGCTGATGCAAAAAAACGAGAACCAATGGAGGGTGCTGGCTTACTGGTTGGGTGTGTTTTCGCATTTACGTTTTGTGGTCCAGCTTGCTTTCCTTTTATAGGAAATGGACACCAGTCTGCCAGGGATTTGGCCACCGAACATCCAAAATTGCGTGCACACATATATGACTGGTGGTCCTCACCTTCATCCATACACTAGTTAAGAAAATGCTTTTTATAATGGAGCCGGGTGTATGGTGGTGGCGAGACGGATAGGCCAGATCTTCTTGACTGAGCGCTTCAGGCCGCAGTCTGGTCTAGCAGGAAACTGAAAGTCTCATTGGATTATAGCCAGGGCTAACAACAGAGAAACGCCTGCTTTGAAACACCTCGCCCCCCTCGCAAAGAAAAAAATATCGCTTACATGCCCCCACGGTGGGCGTGCTGCCTACAGAACTACCTGGATGCTTTATGGTATGACATGCTCTTCTTTAATTTCCTTTTTTAATTATTTGGATTTTTGAGACAGAGGGTTCTCTCTGTGTAAGCGTCACCAGCCCTAAACTTTCCTGAGAGACCTTACGCTTTCGTGTAGACAACATGACCGTCCATAAGCTTGGGAGATCACACCTGCCTCTGCCTCCCAAGTGCTCGTCAGCATTAACAAGGCACGCGCCATCCTCCTTTACGATGCTCAGCTCCCACAGTAGGACATTGTTTTTGGAATTGATGGTGGTCGTCTTCCTTTCTCAGAGTGACTTTAACGAACGTTGTGTCAAGGTTGACATAAAGACTACCACGCTACAAGGAGGTGGGGAACATAGGTAATACCACAAAAAGCAAGTCGTTTCTGTTTTTTTAATAATTATTTGTTTTTCCCATCCATTTCATTTTTTATTTCATACGTCATCACAATACCAAGTTTTCGCCCTTCCTCCTCTCCTCTCTCTCATATGGTTCCTTCCCCCTACCTCTCTATTTTCACTCCACCCCGCCCCCCTGTCATATTTTTATAACGGTGTTAGTGGCCGCGCCATCTTTCCCTGTTCCCTCACCCTCTGGCGCACCCCCCATCTCAACTATATATTCAATGCAACAACTACCAGTAGGCGTGCACCATCAATCAAGAACAGAGAGTCTTAACACATGCTGAATTGGGATCTAACTTTGAGGACATGTATTGATCCAAGAAAACCCTAAGGTCAATCAACATATATTCTGTCACAGATCTCCAGATAAGGCACGTTGAGGGGGTGTGGATTGATTTAAGGAATTTAGGATAATCGTCCAGTTAAACTTATTGTGTGCTTAGTGTGAGAGTTTGTTCCCCCCCCCATTGTATCCCAGCTAAGACTCACTTGGCTATGGTAGCAAGGCTGGTTTTGAAACTCCTTCCGTGCAACCACCAAGTGGCTGGGGTTATAGGCGGCGTACGGAAATGATCAGCTACTCATCCCAATCTACTAAAACGTTACGGGATCTCTCTGTCAGAACGCCCTAGTGGACTACCCTGGTCAGAAGAATACAAGACCGTATGTAAGCATAATGCATGCTCAACCCAACAAAAAGCAAGCGACGCTTGGCCTACGAGCAGCACTGTCGGTGCTGCGGGCAGTTTTACTCGCTCGCGGTTTCCCCAATACGAGGGGGCGTGGGTTTCAATCGCTGTAGCATCACCCTCTTACGAACAAATAATTGGGCGGACGCTTCGGTCTATTTTTTGGGAGCTACCCATGACAGGCTCTGCCTTTTGCAGGTTGACAGAGTTTGACACATTTCTGTACGCATTTTTAGACTGTTGCCGCGATTAGGCTCTATTGAATTGATGCGGCTAGGCAACGCAATTTCGGGTCATAGCCATTCCACTCCCCTGGATCCCCCAGAGGCGGGGAATCGCAGACTTGCGACACCAAGTGGTCGACTGAGACTTGACTGCTTTATCGGCGAATTCTATACCGTAAACCGATCCGCAGCATTCTTTCCAGTTTCTCCCTTACGCGCTTACTTCTGCTTGATCCCTTTGCGGCGCCGTGGGTCTTAACGTAGCCTCCGGCGGGCAGGCGCAGCGGACGGCACGCCACGAGCGCTCTGCGGCGACCAACCATAATGGCGGAACTGTACTGGGCGAGGGCGCTTCGCGCGGCAATTTGAACAGAGAAGCCTGCCCGGGTGCAGTGGGGTGGGTCGCGGGTGTTCCTGTACGTGGGAGATGCCTGACGCTCGCGCTTCGCCTCAGGGCCGGTCCAGGGCCTGCCAGGCGAGATGTCCCTGTGGCTGTGCGGCGGCCCAGGCCAGGAGCGGCGGCCCGAGGGGCGAGGGCGGGCCAGGGCGGGAGACTCTCGAGAGCGTGGCGCGGTTCCCGAGTCCCTGAAGGCCCCAGTCAAGATAAAAAGTGGTCTAGGTCACGGCCGTGAGGCTCTGCGGGACCAGGCCGTGACTCGCGGGAGAGTTCGGGTTTTACGCTTGGTGACTTCGGGTCAAGATGAGGGCCTCATCGATGCCCACTTCCGGTGTGACGCCATTAGAACGGTAGTGGGCATAGCCATCCTGGAGCTGGTCGGCCCTGGCCACATTAAATTGCAGGCATTTGCCAGGCGGTGGTGGCGCACGCCTTTAATCCCGGCACTCGGGAGGCAGAGGCAGGCGGATCTCTGTGAGTTCGAGGCCAGCCTGGTCTACAGAGTGAGTTCCAGGAAATGCGCAAAGCTACACAAGAGAAACCCTGTTTCAAAAAACAAGAAAAAACACAAAACCAAACAAAAAAAAATTGCAGGCATTTTCTTTGGCTTTTAGGCGCATGTGTGCGGTTTTTGCCCTTCAGTATTTACACCCCCTCTTCCATTATATGTGTTCTTACTGAATTAGAGTTCTTGATGTGCTGCTCAAGGCTGGCTTCGAACTCTTGGGCAAAGTCATTTTTCGGCCTCAGTTTCTTGAAAAGCTAGGAATATAGGTGTACACCATCACCCTTGACTCTCTGTATATACACCCCCCACGCCCCCGATACACACATCTATATCCATATATGTGTAACAGAAGGTGCATCAGGTGCTGGGGTAGTGGAATAGGCCTGTAACCCCTATTACTAGTGGGGCAGAAGCAGGCACACTGTTTCAAAGTTAAGGCCAGCATAGTCTACATGGTTCCAGAACAGCCAGGGCTACATAGTGAGACCCTTCCTCTCAAAAAACAAAACAAACTAAAAACAAAACGAAACCCAAAATTGAACATCACATAGGTACGTATGTAAACTTAACCTGTGAGGCAATTATGAATGTAAGAGGCTTGGAAGGGAAAGGAAGCCAGTTGACTTGGGGTGCTCGTTTTGGTCATCTGAAGAGAAGTATTACAATGTTTAAGATCTGCTTGTTCTTCTAGTACATAGACTCTAAAGAAGAATTTGTTAAAGTTAGAAAGAAGGACCTGGAACGGCTGACGACTGAAGTGATGCAAATACGGGGACTTCTTACCCAGACTGCTAAATGGAGAGTTAATGGAAAGTTTCCACAAATTAAAGATTGTAGAAAAAAGTGAGTCTTCCCTCATGTATGTCTTTTGTGTGGGCAGGGGAGTCCGTTTTCAATGTTTAGCTAAGAACAGAATTGCTAGAACTTGTCCATTCGGACTTTCGACACTAGTATACCACATACTAGTTCAGAACCCTGTTACATTTCTTGGAGGTATTTGGAGATTGAGTCAGCACTTTCCCGATCTGGACTGGATTCCAATTAAATTTGTCTTTGGTGGTTAAAGCTAATTTCTCATATCACATTTGTCTGTCAGCCTCCTAGTGTGGCTTCATAGTGCATACCCCAAAGACCTGAGTCATGTTTTCTAGCAGTAAGTCTGGATAAGGAAGTATCTTGACTCAAATATGCTGGTTTCTGAGCCGGACTTGGTGGTACATGCCTGTAATCCAGTACTTGGGTGGTGGAGGCATGAGGTTCAGGAGTTCAAGGTCATCCTCCTCTACATATTGTGTTCAGCCCTAGCCTGTAATACATGAAACCAGCAATATGATGGCCTCCGTGGAAGTGGGGGACCATCAGACTGCCTAAGGAGGAGTAAGTCAGTAGGGATCAGAATATGGGTTTCTAGATTGTGCATATATACCTAGCCAGTTAGAAGGGCAAATGGGCATGAATACATGGTACCATGCCCTATTCTTTCAGGAATCTTCCCATCAGTTAACTTTTCTGCCCTGCACTGTTTTTAGGGAGGTAGACTCCCTCCTACCTGGAATTGGCAGGGCTGGGCAGAGAAGGCTTCTCTGAGCAAAGAGAGAGAGTGAATGGAAGGGTGTACTGATCTGCCCTCTGCCCCTGCTTCTTACTCAGGTGGTTGCAGTCCTCCACAACACGTGCTCCCTCCTAGTAGCCTCCTCCACAGTCTGCCTCTTACTGGGCTCCAGAAACCATTCTCCCCAGAGCTACAGGGCCGTTGCCCTTCCCTGGGTATGTCACCGTTCTTTGTGGATGCTCTACTCTTCCTGTCCCTGGTTATTGACTTCTTAGCTGCTTCATTCTGACCTCATGCTCAGCTGGAAAGTTTTGAGATTATTAGTCTTTCTTTATGCATTTTCTTCCCGAAAAGGAAAATGCTGCCTGGAAGCAGACTGCATCATTAGCCTACTGGTTGATTGTCTCTGTGACGTCATGAACCAGTATTCTGCAAAATTCACTAGGATCAGTATCCTTCCCAAGTCAGTCTGAGGGCCACATCTGAATCTGTGGTAACTTGATCAGTCAGACTACAGGAGATGTTTGCTTGTAGTTCCTGGCCTTCCCGGGTTTTTGTCACTTTCTCTATGGTGATGTCCTCCTGGTCTCCTTTGCCCATTTACCTTTCTCAGGGAGTCTTTAGACAGTGCAGGTGCTTGAGGCTCAGCCTAGTCCACTTTCACTGTAGCCCCCAAGGCCGTCTCATGCACACACACAGCTTTAGTTACTACTATTTGGTGCTGGTGACTGCTGGATGCGTCTGTGTCTCCAGCGTCTGCCTTACCCTTACTCTTAACTTGGCATCTTTTCCCACTTGTTCTGTTACCATTCAGACTCTAAATGACTGTCTTAACCTAGTCAGGAACAGATCTTCATTTGACAAGATCAGGGTTTATGTCTTATTGAGATATGCATGACCATATACCAGAAGAATTGGGAGGCACCTATCAGGCTTTTGGGGCAGGGTTGGAATTTGGTGGTTTGGAAATGAAGCAGTGTTTTTTGTTAGAGATGGCTTTACCATATATCCTTGTCTATATGGATTCTCTGTGGAGCCCAGGCTGGCCTCAAACTGTAAATACTCTTATCTCTGCCTAAGTGCTCAAGCAATGTTTTGACAGCTCGTGGCAAGGTGGAGCTGTGTATAAAGAGGCAACTAGAGTCTGAATGTAAAGTGGACCTAGTCTTGTTTGCCTGTTAACAATGAAGTTTAAATAAATGTAGAACACTGTTTAGACATACCTTACCCACACCTCTGAGGCTAGTGGGGAGTCAGGCTGTTTCTGTGTGTCACTGTAATCTTCAGGGCAGGTTGTTTTTTTTTTTCCTTCTGAAAGTGGGGGAGTTTTTCAACATAAATTTGATGAATAAGAAATGAGCAGTCACTCCAAGAAAGGGGCACCGTGACACTTTGCAGTTAATGGGAGGCATGCCGTTTTCTGTTCATTTGGCAGCTTGCTCTGTCTGTGCCTACTGTTCTAGCCTGACAAATGGGCAGGGCATCTTTTCACTTAGCAAGACCATTTTCACTTTCTTCTGTCTGACTTATGATTCCCTGTGCTTTTTCTCACTGGCCTGCCTTGGTCTCCTTAGATCTGACACCTTGCATGGAGTTCTCCCTCTCTCCAGAGAGTTCTGTATATTCTTCCTTGGCATGCATTATGACTGTATTAGCCTGTCTTCATCTCTCCTGCTTTGGCAGGATCCTTGTACTTGCCTCCTCTAGGCAGTGTCTACCATTCCCAGCCTGGCTTTTTTTGTGTGTGTGTGATTCTAGCATTCCACTCCTCAGGTTCAGCTGTTAAAATAGCTGCTCCTTGTCCTTAGGATAAAGACCAACTAGCAAACTGCTGCCACGCTGGGACCTAAAGCAGGCCTTACTATGACAGTGAAGCGTTTGTATTGCTGGTAAGCCTCGTCCAGAGTGGCTGTCTGCTCTGACTGCCCAGACATGAACTCTAGTGGCATGGCCCCTGTGCTTTTCTTCCAGGGAGGAACTGTAAAATTTCAACTTAGGCTTACCCTGACTACTTTCATTTTCTGGCTGAGACATGGTTGAAGAGAGGGCCTTCTAGATCACCCTTTACCTAGTTTTTGCTCTTGAGTTTTCTTTTCTTCCACTTCCTCCTCCTCCCTCCTTCCTCCCTTCCTTCCTTCGTATCCTGAATGACGGGTTTCAACTTGAGGTAGTCCTGGCTGGCCTGTGGACTCACTATGTAGATCAGGCTGGCCTTTCATGCACAGGATCATCCTGGCTTCCTGAGTGCTGAGGTTGATGATGATGGGTATCAAATAGCATGGAGAACCTGGTTCTGAGCTATTCAGGACAATTGCCTTTGAGAAGCTGGAGATGAAGGGAAGTATTTGATTTGGAGTTAATACTGGATCAGTGTCTTGTCTAAGCATGTCTTTGGAGAGTAAACACTGAAGAAAAGGCACACGTGTTCCTTTTTAAAAATAATGATATTTGTGTGTATTTGTTTTTGCCTGCATGAGCGTGTGATGCCTGTGTGTGCCATGTGTGTGTCAATGCGTGTGTGTGTCATGCTGGACTTAGAAGAGGGTTTTAGATCCTCTTTGGTACTGGAGTTAGAGACAGTTGTAAATTGCATAAAAGGTGCTGAGAAATTGAACCCAGGTCCTCTCGTAACGACCAAACTTAACACTGAGCCAACTGCTCTCTCCGCCAAAGCACAAGCTGTTTTTTTGTTTTGTTTTGTTTCTGGCCTGGCTCGAACTCACAACAGAAGTCCCTCACCTGCTCCTCTGCTCCCAAGTGCTGGGATTAAGGCGTGCGCCCCACCGCCCAGCGATACTTTTTTCTTTTTAGTTAGAAGGAAAAGGAAAGATATTTGTCCAAGCACTAAGGATTGGGAGTATTATTGTTTTTTTGTTTTTTTTTTTTTTTTTTTAATTAAATCAGCTGGTTTTCCTGCTTTTGAAGGACTTGGGCAACATAGCTAGTAAAGATGGTAAATGTGTGAGAATGTTTAATAGAGGATGGAGAGGGTTTAGTTGAAGGTGAAGCGCACTTGGAACTTCTAAAATGGAATGATACCAAGAAAGCTGATCAAGTTCATGTTTGGGGGAATGAATTTGAGACTATGGAAACTATAGTGTGAAAGGGTTGGCTGGGTGGAGGAAGTAATGAGTGTTCTTCGAAGGCAAGTCTAGGCACCATTGGATCTGACTGTATGGATGGAACAGCAGGAACAATGGGAAAACTTGATGGGTTCTTGGTGATGAAGTGAGGCCACAACAGCCTTCTAAGTTAGGATCAGGCATGATGGATACAGGAGGCAACTGACCAGCCTTTCATTGTGTTTTCCTGGAATATAAAGCAAAATCATTCATTCGTAAGGGCAGTGGTGCAGGTGCTGAGATTTAGCAGTAGGCTTCACCCCTTGGCCTATCACAGGACTTGTAATACCCACCCAAAGTTCTTCATCTCCTAGGCACCGGTTACCCTTTCAATCTACACCAATTTAATACAGAATATCTCACATTTAGTGGCCCCCACCATAGAAATAATTTTTCATTGCTTCTTCACTATACACATTTGGTACTTTATGAGTTATAATTAATATCAGTGTTTTCTGAATGGTCTTAGGTGACCCCTGTGAAAGGGTACTACAACTCTCAAAGGGTTGTGACCCAAATATTGAGAACTGCTGTTCTAGGACATAGCCAAGTTTGAGATGACTTAATCCTTCTAAAGGGTTGAATTGGTTATCTATGTGTAGGAATCTTGAAGAAAGTATTCCATCTGTGGGAAACTTGTTGAGCTTCTGACATAATGGAGAGAGCATTCTGGCAGATTTGCAGCCCAGCAGCTTCAGCTGTGACTCAGGCACTATCACATAGTGAATTTGAATAGCCTTGACTTGAGGACTGTCAAATTGGAAAGTGCATAAATATATAAATACTCCGTGAAAAAATTATCACACACCTTCATAGCTGACCTTCGAAAGTCTCTCTGTAAGAAAAGTCTGCATGTTATTATTTCTATGTTTGGAGATCTCGATGAGATGGGAATCGAACACTTTCAGTAACAACATATAAGACATCAGCTAATAGGTCAGAGTCCATGACTGAGATAGTCTATACTCTTCTGTCTCCTGCCAGTGATTGTGCCCTTAGTTGTCTTTGGTAGTACTACAAAAGGGTTGGCTGCTGGCAACTGGGTCCTTGGGCCAGCAAGCCCGAGGGAGCCTCTATAGGGGAGCACTGCTTATATGCCTTGGCTGAAAAAGGAGTTCTTAATCAGGGAAGCTCAATTTATCAGCAGTTCTATGGCAGGGGAAGCACTGCTCTTCAATACCACCCTGCCCTGTCTTTTTGTGCTGAAGAATGTTGTCGTCTTCGTTAATCCAGGAAGGTGAAAGAACTCCCTTTTGCTCAATTGGATATTCAGTTTAAAAGGGATCACACATAAGAGAGGAAGGATAGATGGGGGACTACAGCCAGTACAAGCTGTTATCTGAAGAGTATGGACCTGTCAATAGCCACACTGTCCTGTACATAGAGTGTGCTGATTTCCATGGGAATTGGAATTTTTTATATGTTCTACTTCAGCTTGGAGCTTGAAGATGTTGTGTGATTGGCCTCTACTGGTTACCAGGAATCCATACAGTAGATGAGATGGTGTAATCTTAGGGAACAATAAGGTAAATGAAAAAAGAAAACATGACTGACAATCTAAATAAGTATGTCACAGGTGCCACATAACTAGAAAAGGCCACCCAGAGTTTCCAAGGAAATGATGGGGTGGGGGATGCCAAAGACAATGTTATGAATAAGTAGACTTAGTCTAGTCAAGAGAGATTGGACAGCATTGTCATGGTAGAGCAAGATGTTTCAGTTAGCAAGTGTGCGAAAGATGCTAGGTGTGCTTGTACAGTTCTGCAGCGTGGGTTGGCTAGCTAAAGCAGCGTCTTGTGGTAGCGTCTGAAGACCGCTGTATTGTCCTGTGAAAATGATACTGTACAGCTGCTCTGGAATAGGATCTTTGGTTGTTGGTAGCGGCCCAGATTTTGATTTTAGTTTGGGAGCCCCTGAGCCACTGCAGCCTCCTTATTTCTGGGAAACCTTGTAGGATGTCAAGATACATTCTGGGATGGCTGTTTGCTTTGGAAAAATGTGAATAGGAATGTCTCAACAAAGGCCTGACAAATCTGATGAACCCTGGCCAAGTTGTATTTCCTGAACAGATCCTTCAAGTACAGCCCCTAGGTCCACAGAAAAAAGGTTTTCACAGAAATAAAGTGAGGCGTTGTGTTGGTAGCCCCTCATCCATTCTTGTCCAGGAGAATTTTGAACACCAGTTGTGGAGTGAGGTCTGTGTGAAAATATAGAGAGACAAAAAGGGAAGGCAGTGTGGGAGAAGAGGCCATGTGAGGTGGAGGGAGGTCTGCAAGAATGCTTCCACAATCCAGGGAATGTTGGGTAGAAAGAGGCAAGGAACAATCAATCCTCCCTGTCAAGGTCTCATAGTGAGCTTGCCCTGCAACACCTGGACTTTGAATTCAAGTCCTTTGAAGATTGTGAGAACATACATTTTGGCTGTTCTAACTACCCAACTCCTTTATATCGTCATGTAAGGGAAATAAATACAACATCAGATCTCAGCTCAAAAGTAAAGAAGTGAACTATGACCACTTATCTGATCTGCTCACTCATAAGGCAAGTAAGGAAGAAATAATGGTTATTTCAAAGTATTTTTGTTTTCAAACAAGTTATTTGTAAAAGAGCATTTCACAATGAGAGGACACGTCTGATGATTTGTTATAAACATGCAGGTAACAGCGAAACGAGACGCTGTGGAGATCCTAGTTAACTTTTTTGATTTATGTTTCACAAAACCAGCCCTGCTTTGTCACTGACAACTTCTACTCCTGACATCAGAGTGCGATGATAGTCTTTCTCATGTTTTCAAAACTGTCAAAGCTAGGTCTGTGGTTCCATGCCAGATAACTATTGTGGCAGGAGGATGGTGATTTTCGCTCGGAAGACAAGAGTAACCTTGTCTCAAAGAGAAAAAAGAGCTGGTGACATAACTTAGTGATAGAGGTTTGCCAGACATTTTCAGAACTTCAGGTTTTAAATCCACAGTGACAGAAGGCGGAGTCTACCTCATAACACGACCACTCAAAAAAACCTCTCCGCGCTCCGGTCTATTACCTATCTGAGTGGCATAGGACTGAGGACCTCTGAATTAAGAAAAATGAGAGTGTGTTGCTCGTCATAAACTAAACAAAAGCCAGAGTGATAGTTGTTCCAGATTAGATGAGTTTGAAACAGTCTGTGGCTATCTTTGGCTTGTGTATTACTAATCTGTCTAGTATGATGCCCCTCCATCCATCAGTTTATGTAGCTAGAGACTCTGCTTTGAATACCAAAAGCAGTTGAAACACTAGGTTGTGTCAGACCTTTCCCTGTTTTCATATACAGTTTGGTAATCTCATCTCAATTCTGTATATCAATCACTGTATTATTATTTCTGTTCCTAGTAAAAAATTCGCAAAAGTAAGCATATTTTTTGTTTGTTTTATGGCTTTGTTTAGAGCTGTTCTGTAGACCCAGCTAGCCTGGAACTCAGAGTCTGCCTCTGTCTCTCTGAGCTGCTGGAATTAAAAGGAATATGCTACCACTCTGGCCAAGGTATACCCTGCCCCAACCCTCAGCATCCACAGAGTTTTTCTGAGTAGTGCTTGCTGTCCTGGAACTCACTCTGTAGACCAGGCTGGCTTCAAATTCACAGAGATTTGCCTGCTTCTGCCTCTTGAGTGCTGGATTAAAGGCACGTGCCACCACTGCCCAGCTTTGAAAAGCAGTAAAGCAGTATATTATTCTTAAGGGAGAAGATCTTCTGTCTTTTTTTTTTTTTTTTTTTTTTTGGTTTTTTCGAGATAGGGTTTTCTCTGTGTAGCTTTGCGCCTTTTCTGGAAGATCTTCTGTCTTAACTAAACCTATATTTTTCTACTCAAGGATAAAGGTCAAGAAAGTATAAACAAATGATACTCATTGTGTGAAAAATATTTAGTGCCTACAACATTGCACACACACTTTTCTAGGCACTTGGGGTGCTGCATAAAACAAAAACATGGCAATCATGTCCTGGTGGTGGTAGGTTGCAAGCAAGCTCCCATCTGGCCACAAGCGACTACACAGCTGATACACCTGGTGTACAGCTGGCTATAGTCTTGTGAGCAGTGGCTTGGAATTTTCTGGGCTTCCGTATTGTGACAAGAGCCTTGTTAAGCCTGTAGAAAGTTCACATAAAACCACACAGAAGAATTTACCATAACGAAAGCGTTGAGTGGTTAGAATTAATCCCTGTATATTTTTACTTGACAATTATTTAGAGATTTAATTACCCCCTTCCTTCCGACTGTGTTTGAGTAGCACAGTTCAATAATAGAAGTAGACTTTAAGAGTTAGCTGTAAGAGAAAAAAATCTAAGCTACTGATAATTGTATTATTTAGTTTCTGTCTAGTTATGTGGTATGATTTCAAGTCATATGATTATAATGTACATATGTGTATGTGTAACTGACATTCAGCATGGTTACATACAGCATATTATTTTTAAGGCATAAAGTTCCACTGCTCATTGATTTCTTGTGTGGTCATGATTATTAAGACAAAATAGAGTTCATATAGTACGCGCATACCTGAAAAGTCAGAGAAGAAAGCTCTGACATAGGGGAGAATAAATAGCCCAGTGTAGCTTGCATGCTTCTAGGAAATGTGAATAGGAGCTTGCCAGCCAGTTTCACAATCTCCAACTTGTCTGTTGACCTTTGGGTTCTACTCTCTCTTCTTGGACAGGGTCTCAAAAGAAATGTAGACACTCTCCTTGTTTCTTTCTCCAGAATGCTTGGGATGCCAAGCAGCTCTAGGCAGTCCCTAGGGTTTTGTGTGTAAGTGTCCCTTGCCTTCTCAGATCTCTGGAGCCCAAAGCCCTGCACTTCATTGAGCAGCAGCTTGTAAACCTTTTCTCCTTGAGGTGGAGGGTGTATGGTCTTCCATATGTTCTTCTTTTTTTTTAATGAAACTTTTTTTTTAATTTTATTTTATATGCATTGGTGTTTTGCTCATGGAACTGGAACTGGAGTCACAGACAGCTGTGAGGCTGCCCATGTGGGTGCTGGAACTTGAACTCAGGTCCTCTGGAAGAGCAGTCAGTGCCCTTAACCGCTGAGCCATCTCTCCATCCCCTCCATGTGTTCTTAGAGGTGCTCTCCCTTACCCAGTCCCACTATACTCCATTCATACTCTCACATTGCTGTAGCTAAGCTCTCTTGTCTACTGTGTGTTCCTTTCCTGTTGCTGGTGAAGAGAGCTGGGGCTGTTGACTTGAAGTAGTTGGTTTTAAAGTATGATTTCCATAAAGTCTCACCCAGGAACCTTGTTAGACACGTAACTTCATTAGGCTGGAGAGATGGTTCAGTGGTTGAAAGTACTTGCTGCTCTTGCAGAGGGCTAGAGGACTGGTATCCCACAACTTTTGTAATTCCAGTTCCAGGGGATCTGACACCCTCTTCTGACCTCCATTGGCACCAGACGCACATTATGCACATACATACACACACACATACACATACATACATACATACGTATATAGATATATATGTGCAGGCAAAACACTTATACAGTTAAAAAAAGATTTATTTACCCTTTATGTGGATATGTGACTACCTTCATGTATATATGCATACCACATTCATGCTTGGTGTTGAGGAGGCCAGAAATGGAGTCAGAGTTCGAGGCAGTTGTAAGCTTCCATGTGGATGCTGGGAACAAAACTCTGCAAGAGCAGCTAGTGTTCTTAACCGCTGAGTCATCTTTCCAGTCCCCACATATAAATCTTTTTTTTAAAGATCCATTTATTTATTTATTTTATAGTATTCTGCCTGCATGTATCCCTGCAGACCAGAAGAGGGCACCAGATCTCATTACAGATTGTTGTGAGCCATTGTGTGGTTGCTGGGAGTTAAACTCTGGACATCTGGAAGATCAGCCAGTGCTCTTAACCTCTGAGTCGTTTCTCCAGCCCCCTACATATAAATCTTAAAAAAATAAAAAATAAATGTAAATTCTCTTTACCCCTTCCTGAGGAACTATTGGCAGGTACTGGTTGCAGGGGGAAGAGGAATCATTTTCTTCAGTGGTGTAGTCCCTGATAAGTTGCCCATGATCCATGTTCATGCAACACTAATTAAACTCAGAAGGTCTCACACACACACACACACACAACACACACACACACACACACACACACACACCAACAAACCCCAACAAACCAGCAGCAACAAAGACATGAGAGCAGGCTGAGACTTCTTGGCAATAAGGCAGTCATCAGGAGTGGGATGGGCATGAGAGTGGATAATTAGGGTAGAAATGAGCAAAATATACTAGGTGCATTCATGAAATTGTTAATAAAAATTGCAGAGAAGAAATGTAAGTTCTGAGGCCCACCCACACCCATGGAACCACACACTATGCTCTAGGTCTAAGTCCCCTGGGATCCTGATGCACATTAGGCTTTAGGTAGCCATTAGTTTAACACTTAGTACTTGTTCTCAAATCTAGGCACATGCTGGCAAAAAAACAAAACAAACAAAATTTTTTCTTAGCCTTTAAACCAAACTCTTAAAAATTTGAATTAAGTGTCCAATTTTCTTGAGTACCAGTATTTCTGCAGTATGACTGTATTTAAAGTTGGTAATGTTTTTCATTGATTTATTGCTGTGGGTGTCTTTTTGGTTTTTTTGTTGGCCATTTGACTCATCAGCTGAATGATTATGGTGGAGAGGAAGTGTTACGTCGTCACTGCCCCCTCACTGTAGCATTTTCTGGTCTTGTTCTCTGCTGCTTCCCGCCTCCATTGACTACTACTGCAGTTGTTCCCATTGAGTCAGGCTGCCAGTTGGTGGGACTTGCTCTGTGAGTCAGCTCCTGCTGGCACCAGCCACTCATGAGATAGATGCCTTCTGCTTTTTATGGCACAGATACAGGTTTTGCCACGAGATAGTCGGGCTTCTCAGCTCTGCCTTCGGTCCTTTAAATAACTCATTTTCTTGAAGCCCTGAGTACATGTCTGGCAGTAAACGAGGTCTTAAAAGTCACAAAGTAAAATAACAGCAGAATTTCTTTCAGGACTGGAGGCAGTTTAGTACCATAGTGTGCGTGGGCCAGGTTACTCCCCAGCATCTCCCCCCCCTCTCCCTGCAAGGGCTTAGAAACAGGACTGTAAGAATGTTGAATGTGATTTGAGTATTTGTCTTGAGTATTTTCTGTCTCTTCTAGACCTGGAAAGCAAAGAACAAGAATTAGAGCAGCTGAGATTGGACTGTGAACACTTCAAAGCCCGGCTAGAGACTGCACAGGCAGACAGCGGAGGGAGAAGAAGGTAGGCGCTTAGGCGAGGCTCCTGCGTGTGACTGGGTCCAGAGGTGCTGTTGGGTTTGCTGCCTTTTGCTCGTAAGGTGCGACTAGTCTCACATTTTCCCTGTTAACACTCAGGAGATTGTAGTTTCAAGTATATGTATTCTAAGTAGGTTAGAAGGTAGATGAGTTGTTAATAGAGTTTACAGCCATTTAACATGTACATATTCACTTCCTTGTCATTAAATTTTTTTGTACATTTAGAGTGTGTGTATGCATGAGAAGCGTCTGTGTGTGTATGTTTATGTGTATGTATTCAGGCTTGTGTATGCTTCATTCTGTATGGAGGTCAGAGGACAACTTTGTGGGAGTTGGTTCTCTTCCTCCCATGTGGGTTCTGACTTGGCAGCAAGTGCCTTTACCTGCTGAGCATCCCTCTGGTTTCCTTTTAATTTTTGTATTTAAAAGTCTGCTTCAGCTGGACATGATGGCTTTTCTTAGCCTTTAATCTCAGCACTTGGGAGGCAGAGGCAGGTGGATCTCTGAGTTTAGAGGCCAGTCTGGCCTACTTTGTGAGTTCCAGGGCAACTAGGGCTACGTAGGGAGACTCTGTCACAAACAAAATAAAATAGTCTGCTTTAATGTATATGCTTATAACATAGTAAGAATCTGGGAGAAAGTATTGTGTATATTGTAACTTACAATTGAGATAGATATATTAATTTAGATGTATTTCTAATTAATTTGGGTATGATTTATTGGTACTTAAGAAAAGGAATTATATATTTTATTTTACTATTGGAAGAGACTATATTTTTCCTTACAGATTATTTTTATTTTATGTGTACAAGTGCTTTGCCTTCATGTATGTCTGTGCAGCATGTGTGGGATCGGTTTCCCTGGAGGCTAAAAGAGGTGCCAGATCCCCTGGAACTGGAGTTACAGACCACTATAAGCTGTCTTGTGGGTGCTGAAACTGAAACCAGGTCCTCTGCGAGAGCAGCAAGTGCTTTTAACTGCCAAGCCACCTCTCTAGTAGTCCCTATAATATTTTTTGAGATATATTTACAATTGGATGGCATACATTATTTCATCTCCTATAAAACTAGTTAAATGCTGCCACTTGTAAAATTTTGGGCTTGCATATCTTTATTTTAAAACAATAAAGCAATAATAGTGCTGAACATGACAGTACGTTTTGGATATTTACTGTCTGCTAGCAGGCACACAGCCATTTGTGTCCCACATGCTTCTCTATCCCAGGCATATCAGCAGGTATTACTATTGTATAAGAGGTTGAATAGCTGGTCCAAGTCATACTGCCTGTGTGCTCACGTGTGTTTAAGAAATTCTGAATGTGTGTGGCTGTAGTTTTTTGAAAACTGGGAGAGTTGGCTTGTATTTTAATACTGAGCAACCAGAATGTGCTAGGAAGAGTTTAATTGTAAGCCTGGATTAGACTGAACAACACAAACTTGAAGTTTTAGTTTTTCCATACTCTATTAAGACCAGTCTGGTTAGTTTCAGACTAAACATTTTATGGCCTAGAAGTTGACCAGTAGGCAAGAAGGAATTGATAGACATTTAAAACACTTTAATCCCAGCACTTGGAAGGCAGGAGTAAGCAGATATCTGTGAGTTTGAGGCCACCCTGGTCCACATAGTGAGTTCCAGGACAGCCACAGGGAGCCAAGTGGCCATGGACTGAACTCTGTGAAACTGTGAGTCAAATGAATTTTTCCTCCTTAATTTTTTTTCTCCCAGGCATTCATCTTAGCAATTGAAATACTGTATTTACACAGAGTATTGGTGCTGGGAGCAGGGTCATTGCTGTGATTAAACCTGGTCATGTGGTTTGTAAGCCTTTGAAACTAGTTTGTAGGAGGAATTTGGAAAACTGGGACATACAAGCTAGAAAAATTTTTTAAATACTCTAAATAGAGCTTAATGAAAGATTGTGGTGGGAGCTCAGAAGAAATGCAGAGTAGAGACTGTGCTTGTGAGGTTTCAGATGGTATCAAGGGTTCTATTGGGAATTAGACTAGAGGGCTGTTCCATTCATATTCCAATATGGCAAAGAACTTGTCTATCTTGTCAGTGCTCTAAGACTTCGTGAGAGTTGAGTTCAAAGGTGCCTGGCTGAGTTATATGAAAGAAGAATTATTTTTAATTAAAATATTGCATAATTTCTCTTCCTCCTTTTTTACTCTTCTCATGTCCCCCAACTCCTGCTCCCTCTCAAATTTCATGACCTGTTTTCTTTAATTATCATTGTTACACACACAGACACACACACACACACACACACAGACACACACACACACACACACACACACACACACACACGAATAAATATAAAAGCAAATTGCTGAGTCTGTTTAGTGTTGCTTGTATTATATGATTCTAGGGCTGACCACTTGGTATTGGATAGTTAATTAGGGCCGTTTCCCTGGGGAAGACTAATTCTCCCTCTGTCAGCATTTGTAAATTTCTTGTAGTTTTCATCTAGGGATGGGTGGGCCTTGTGAGCTTTCCTTATTCATATTAGTATGTCAACTAGTATTGGAATTGTTCAGGTCATGTTTAGGAAGCCATATTGTAGATATTTCAATGGTATAGCTTCCCTGTCATATTTAGAAGACACAGTTTCTCAGTGGACTTTGTGGCCCTGAGGTTCTTACAATCTTTCTAATCCCTTGGAAAAGGAAATGCTAAGGTAGTCCAGCATTTGAGCTACCACAGGAGTTTTGCTGTGTAACAAAGCCTTTTAGCCAGATTTACAATGAGCATATAGAGAAAAAAAAAAAAAAAACCTAGCTAAAAAAAAAGTCACATTTAAGTTGGGACTAATAAATGAATAATCATTAGAGATTAAGCATCATTGTATGTACCAGGTCAACAGATAAGGTGCTTTTAGGTCAGCCAGTGATCAAGGAGACCCCAGTCATCCTACAGTCAGGAGTAGAAGGTCCATCTCTGTGTGTTTGAGGCCAGTCTGTTCTACATAGTTCCAGGACAGTTGGAGCTATGTAGAGAGTCCCTGTCTCAAAAAAAAAAAAAAAAAAAAAAAAAAAAAAAAAAAAAAGAAAAAAAAGAGTAGACATTTAAGTTCACTGAAAAGATGAATGAAATATTGACCTGCAGAGGTACCCTTTTGCAAAATGACCTGGGAATTATCCCTAAGTTTTTTGTTTGTTTGTTTGTTTGTTTTGTACTAGAGATTAGAGATCAATCTTGGTCCTTGTGCATGTTAGGCAAAGAACTAACCTACCAAGCTATAATATAGTTGTGCCCTACCTGGATTCCTCCAACCTTGCTCAATTATTCAGATACTTATTGCCCGACACAGCTTAACATTCTGTAAGTAGAACTTATGGGTGATTCTAGTGGAGGAATTCAGAAGACCAGAATGACTATAGACACACACACACAGAGTAAAGACTCTGCTTTGTAAATCTGGCTAAAAGGGTTTGTTACCTTTTGCTTAGCAGTGTTGAAATGGGAACCAGACTAGAGAATATTAAGTGAATTCGTCTATACTGGGAACTGGCTATAGCTTAAGCTAGCAGCAGACCTTACTGTCCTCAATTTGATGTTGTTTTTGAAAGGCAGGTCATAGAGGCTTCTGCTCAGATGTCAAAGGAATGTTGGGAGGCCAGATGATGTATGACAGTGGTAGGAGTACTTGGATGTAGCCCTTGGAAGAGCAATAGATGAAGCTGTGATGGAATAGAGACCTCAATAAGCTGAAGACGCTAGGAATTTAGAATGTCTGCCAAGGAAAGCTCTAGACAGTAAGCAGGGTCAGTCTGGAAGAGCCCTGTGGCTGCAGTGGTATACTGTAGGGCTGGCTGACCCAGCCTTTTGGCACCCAGATCATGACACTCCATGTCTGGGATGCCAGCCATGGAACTACAGGAGCTTATAATTGCTATGCTGATTCCCATCTTGCTTTGGTTCCTCCCACTTTCCATGTGCCCCTTTTGGAATAGAAGTCTTTACTTTGCCTTGTACTTGGGAAATGTCAAACTTTCTTTTTGGCCTTACAGGGCTCACAGGTGAGAGCTTGCCCTGAGTCTCAGGAAACTTTGTACTTGTCTGTTGAGCAATTCTGGAGCTACTGAGACTCTGGGGGAAATGAACTAAAGTATTTAGGGGTACACATATGATGGTTCTGTCATTTTATGAATTATCTATGGCCTTGTCACTACCTTTGGAAATTAGTATGGTTTAGGAGATGTGGTTTAAAGAGGTGTGTTTGGTGTCAAGTTGACAGAGGATGGATTGTGACAATTAATCTTGATTGTCAACTTGGACTGAGAAATACTGAGGATATTTGTAAGGTACATTTCTGCTGTGTTTGTGAAGATATTTCTAGAAATATTAAGTGGGGAGCGCTACTCTGAATGCTATGGTGTCATACAATAGTCTGAGAACCCATATGGAATAAAAAGGCAAGAAGGAGAAAGCACAGAAGTGCTCTCTTTCTGCTTGCTGGTGTCCATGAGGTGAGCAACTTTGCTGTGCTCTGCTGTCCTGCCTGCAGGACTACAGCCATGGAATGGATTGACTATGGACTGAAACCTGAAACCCTAATGGACAAGACATCTTTTATCCTTTTATTTTGTTCTGTCAGGCATTGGTCAGTGATGAAAGGCTAACAGTGTACCAGGTCAGTACTGAGAAGGGTCACACTGTGAACAAGCATGTCAAACTCAAGTGGGTTGGGACCTATACCTTGTTAGAAGAGTGCCTGGCATGAATGAGGCCTTGGGTTTGATCTCTAGTACTGTATAGACTGGGCATGGTGGTATATACCTCACACTTGGAAGTTGGAGGCAGGAAGGTCAGAAGTTCAAGATCATCCTTTTTTACATAGTGAATTCCAGATCTGCTTGGGCTACATAAGACCTGTTTCAGAAATAAACAAACCCCCAAACAAATACAGCAGCTAAGTCCTTCGCTGGTGCTCTGTATTCCAATAGCTGTGCCTGTACCACAGTGCTGAGGCATTTTGCCATTGCCAAGATTCTTCCCTTAGGCAGCCTCTGCACCCAAGAGCCACCCAGCCCAACTCTTCTCTTCCCATGATCCAACTAAGTTGCTGCACTGAAGAAGAGGAAACTGCTTCATTATAGCTTTATCAAAGCCCCTGTACAGGACCCCTCAACCCCCACAAATTGCTGCTTGTCGAGTACACTCATGGTTTTGATTCCATACTTTTCTTACATGCTGGATTCAGTCATTTCTGTCTTTTTTGTAATGATTTCTACCCATACTGAAGTACTTACTGGCAGTAATCTAATTCAGTCGTCTAGTTGTTGGATTCTTTCCTGGTTCCTCAGCTCTAAAATAAGCTTCTAGTCCTGCCTCATGATCTGTACAGGCCTGGGCACGGACCACAGACAGTGCTACAGAAAAGACAGCTGCCAGAGACAAGTGGCCTTATTATAGCCAGCTCGTTTTCCCTGTTCAACCAGTGGACTGCTCAACTGGAAATAGAAAAACAGTCAAAGCTAAAATATTCCCTCATTTCCACTGAGGCCAGAGTACTAGGACAGTGATAATACTTGAAGTGTTTGAAACCCCGATCACTCTATCATTCAAGACAGGCATTGATTGAAAGGCAGCTGTAGCTGCTGCTCTTCCTCTTGATATGGAGCCTAAACTGCCTTCAACTCTATGCAGCTTAAGCTGGCACTGAACTTTTATTTTTCCTATCTCAGTCTCCCAAGTGCTGGAATGAAAGGCATTCGCCAGCATGTTTGGCTCCATGCACTTTTACCCAATGGCATGTAACTTTCCCCATTAGCATAGAGACTGCCAGTTTTCTGTTAATATTTTATTTTATTTTTAATTTGTTAGGAAAGAGTTGCTACTTTTAGGATGCTAAAAAGGAAGTTGTAAACATTAATACAGTGCTTCAAGAAGCTTTTAAAAGTTTATTTTTTAAATTTATGTGTATGTGTTCTTGTGTGAGTTTATGTGCATGTATGTGCAGATGTCCTTGGAGGCCAGAAGAGGGTATCAGATTTCCTGGAGCTTGAGTTACAGGTGGTTACTAGCTACCTGATGTGGAATGGAACCTGAGTCCTCTGCAAGAGCAGTGCTAACTGATGAGCCACTTCTCCATCCCTTCAAAAAACCTCTTAAAGAAAAATTAGCTGGTAGTATAATCCAGCTAAAATCTGAAATGAGCTATAGAAAGATTTTAGAAGGGTTCTATATTTGATAATTGTTTTAAAAGTTTGAACAACATTTTATGTAGTATTCATCCATGCATATGTGTTTGGATCAAATCCACCACCTGTTCCTTCCCTCCAGTTCTTCTCTTATCATGCATGTCTGCTCACTTTCACTCCTAGCTTCATGTGCACTCTTGAGCCCAACATGCTCCTTGCTCTCACACTGTCCCCCACCTCTCTTTATACCCACGGAGTCCATTTAGTATATGCGTAGTCTCTCAGGGCCGTATCCCTGGAGCAAAGCGATTCTACTTCCTCCAGCAGCCATCAGTTGCTAAAAGCTCTTCAGATAGGGGTGGGATTTTATGAGGTCCTCCCCATCTATCCTGGAATCTTAGCTGACTTGACCTTGTGCAAGCCTTGTGTGTGTGTAGCCCCAGCTACCATGAGTTCATGTGTGCAGCTGGACTGTCATGTCCAGTGGATACTGTTTTTCTACAAACTCTACTCCTCAGGTTCTTAAAAACTTTCTGGAGCCAGGTGGTGGTGGTGCACGCCTTTAATCCAGCACTTGGGAGCAGAGCCAGGCGGATCTCTGTGAGTTCGAGGCCAGCCTGGGCTACCAAGTGAGTTCCAGGAAAGGCGCAAAGCTACACAGAGAAACCCTGTCTCGAAAAAAACCAAAAAAAAAAAAAAAAAAGAAAGAAAAACCAAAAAAAAAAAATTATGTTTCCTCTTCCATAGTGGTCCCTGAGCTCTGTGAGTGAATGAGTGTGTGTGTGTGTGTTGTGTGTGTGTGTGTGTGTGCGCGCGCGCAGCGCGTTTTATATTTTCAGTTTCTTGCTCCCTTCTTTCTTGTGGGGGGGGGGAGCTCATGTATGGTAGGCAAGTGCTCTATGACTGAGGGATACCCCTATCCAAGTTCATCTCTCAGGAAATGCTGTCTCCTTAAAGGGATTTTAACACCAAAGAAGCATGGTCACTGGGGAGACTACCTGAAGAGAACTCCTTGGGATGTACTGATTTGAGGATCTTTAGGAGAATGGTTCTCTTCTCCCCCTTAATGGTCCTGTCAGAGACTGGCCTAGCTTTAGGTGTTTTTAGGAGCTGCTGGAGGGAGGACAGGAAACCTTCCCTGGCCTCAATGGCCTTGTTATCCATGCTTTTGGGCCTGAGCATATCTGGGGTCCCCACCTTCACAGCTTTCCTGCCTGGTGTTAGGTCTGGTGTTGGATTCTGGTGTCATTTCACAGCTGCACATGCTTTCATATTTTCCAGCATCTTTGATGACACTCTCATGAGGACTTGTTCATAGTTTGTCTAGATCAGTGTTTCTCAACTGTCCTCATGCTACAGCTCTTTAATACAGTTCCTCATTATAGTAACTGTAATCATAAATTATTTTCATTGCTACTTCATAACTGTAATTTTGCTACTGTTAGGAATCATAATGTAAATATCCGTGTTTTGTGATGCTCTTGAGTGACCCCTGTGAAAGGGTCATTGACCCCCAAAGGGGTCATGACCCACAGGTTTGAGAAACACTGGCCTAGAAGGAGCCTCTCTACACTTCTTTTTCTAAACTTAATGTAGTGTCTGCTAGTGGAATGAATATTTGGCATGACAGGCTCTCTGACTAGAAATGATGTGCAGTGTTGCTACTTTGCTTCCAAGTCTGGTGGTGCTCTGTGGACACTCGGCACACAAGCCACCTCTAGTTTTCTCTTTACTTGAATGGATGATTTAGCTCTTCGCAGAACTCCGTAAGCTGTAAAGCAGCCGTGTGTTCACCTCTAAGCTTGGAACTTTACTGTTTAGATGTGGACTGTGGCTCAGGAAGGGCTGGATTCTACTTGCAGCTGTTTTCTAGAATTCCTAATGCTTTCTCTCTAATAAGTATCTTTGTGAAAGAGAATGTATAATAGAGATTTTTGAGATTGAATGTTAGTGAACTGTTTTCTTGTTCTATCTTGTTGTGAATTTAGGAGAAGTTGGCCCTTCGACAGCAGCTGAATGAGGCGAAACAGCAGCTCCTCCAGCAGGCAGAGTACTGCACACAAATGGGAGCAGTTACCTGTACCCTTCTCTGGGGTCTCTAGCAGTGAGGAAGTCGTCAAAGCCATTCTGGGAGGAGTAAGTTGTCTGGCACTGTTGATGTGCCTTGTGACCTGGAAGAGACAGCATGTCTGCCCGTGACGTTGACAGCTGAGCCCTGCCATGATGTAAATTTGCTTTAGTTCATCATCAGGTTGCCGTGTTGCTGTGTTGTGTATCACTTGGTGCTCTGGGGATGCGTAGAATGAAGTACCATCCTCTGTCCTGACACCCAAGGGGAGCCTTTGATATATTAACCACTTTAAGGTTTCTATGTAAGAAATTTAACAGCATTCAAAGTGCTCCTCCTATGTGTTTTACCTCATGGGTAATACATAATTAACAAAATTGACATATATATGTGTGTGTGTGTGTGTGTCTGTACACACACACACACACAACACACACACACACACACACACACGTTAGGAACTTCCCATAAGGAGAGGAATTTGAAATGGGTCTTGATAGGTAGAAATGGCAGAAAATGCTAAGGACAGTTCAAGAAGACAGAATCAGTCAAATCACAGGTATAGGTGAGAAGTCTGGCTTGTTTTAGGAGGGGAGGTCACTTGACCAAGTGGAGAGTTCATGTACTGCAGCGTTACTGGAGTGTCATTTTGTGATTGGAGGTAAGCAGATGCTGGTCCATTCCCTCAACCTCTTAGAGTCTTCAGGTGCTTTTGAGTGATGCAGCTCTCTGCAGGCAGATGGGGAAGAAGGAGCACGTGAGAGCTAGTGTCAGGTACAGTTGACAGCGGAGAGAAGGAGCTCGGCTGCGTCTGGGTTCGACTCCGGGAAAAAATAGAAGTGGAGAGCGGGATGTTTAGAAGCCAGAGCTACATTAGTTACTGCTTAGAGGACGCAGTGTTGCTGGGAGAATTTAAATGTCCTTAAAAGTTTGTTGAACTTTATTAAAGTGTAATTTCCTGGACTGCATGAGATTTTTGTCTTAAAAATAAGTATGATTTCTACGTTGTAATTTACCCACTAGACTTACACAGTCTTACTGGTTTCTTAGAAAATTCTAGAGTTGGAGACCATCCCTGTAGTCCAGTCTTAGAACATTCTGTCACCTAGGAAGTTTCCTATGCCATTTTCTCAGGTTTTGTTTTTCATTTTCACGCCTTGGTTAAATGGTTCTTGACAATTAACACACAAACACACACATGCACAGTAATATCTCAGTCATAGATAACTCAAAACCCCCTTATATTTCTTGCTTGTTTCCTTTTTAAATATAGTTCACTAAATCTAATTAGTGCTGTATATGCATGATGTA
>NW_023504760.1:0-3653 GCF_004664715.2 Peromyscus leucopus | reverse complement strand
AGAAGGAGAGAGCCATTCTCCAACTCCAAAGTCAGCTTTAAATTTTAATTGAACTGGGACTATTAGAAGACCAATAGTGTTAAATCTTTAGAGAAAAGCAGAAACAAACATTTAGGAAGACGTAATTTTTTTTAGATAATATATACCCATATGCCATTTCACTCTGTTTCCTGGGATAGATGATTTGTCTTTTTTCTTCAGTTGTCTCATTTGTCCAGTGTTCTTCAGATTCCTTAAGCTCCATTCTCTTAAAAGACAAAAATAAAAACCTTTCCCCAAGTCTAATTTTGAGGATGTTCCTTTTTTGGCAAGTTATTATCTGATTAAATGAAAAGGCATGTGTTACTGGTACAAGTTAGTTTAAATTGAATGTCCATGCTGGTTGATGAACTATCACCTCCTCTAATTAAGAGGTTTCTCTTGTTCAAATTGAACCTTTATCAATTTTGATGGTACCCACAGCTTATCTTCTCCTGTAGAAACAAAAGCAAAACCTCTTTCCCAATGTAATACATACCTTGGTTTTCATTCTGAGGTCAGCACATCCTTAAAGTATATAGGTTGATTTAATTCTGAAGTTTTTTCTATTATCCAATGTCTCTCTGCAGCTGTTGTTCCTTTCTGGTTGGCATTAAAAAAAATTCAAAGTTAATAGAGCATTATGAAGTCGATTTCTGGGGGGTTTTGTTACTCCTTTCTGTTTATTTAGCATATACTTTAGAGTTCTGTTTGATCTTTCTATAACTGCTTGACCTGTAGGATTATGTGGTATACCTGTAATATGCTTTATATTATAATAAGCAAAAAACTGTTTCATTTTAACAGAGGCATATGATGGAGCATTGTCAGTTTTGATTTGTGCAGGTATACCCATGATGGCTATAACTTCTAGCAAATGAGTGATTACAGAATCAGCTTTTTCAGAACTCAAAGCAGTTGCCCATTGAAATCCTGAATAAGTATCAATGGTGTGGTGTACATATTTCAGTTTTCCAAATTTTGCAGAGTGAAACACATCCATCTGCCAGATTTCATTCCTCTGAGTACCCTTTGGGTTGGTAATGGTGTTTGATTGTAGAAGGAACAAGTAGGACATTTCTTTACTATTTCTTTGGCTTGTTGCCAGGTTATGGAAAAATCATTTTTAAACCTTTACTATTGACATGATGTTTTTATGAAATTCTGATGCCTCCAACACATTTTCTATCAATAATTTATCAATCTCATCATTGCCTTGTGCTAGAGGGCCTGGCAGACCATTATGGGATCAGATGTGAGTTATATATAAGATGACTCCTTTTCCTGATTGTATCTTGTAACTGAATAAATAGTGAAGTTAATTTTGAAGCATCAGGGATAAATTCTGCAGTCTCAATATGTAATACCACTCTTTCAGCATACTGAGAGTCAGTTACTATGTTGAGAGGTTCTGAAAAATCCATTAATATCAACAGAATAGCATACAATTCTGATTTTTGAACTGAATTATAAGGACTTTGAACCACTTTACTTAAATTTTCTGTTTTGTAACCTGCCTTTCCTTGTTTGTTGGCATCTGTATAAAATGTACGAACTCCAGATATGGATTTTTGCAGTACAATTCGAGGCAAGATCCAATCAGCTCTCTTTATAAGATCAATTCTATCGCTTTGGGGATATTTGCTGTTAATTTCTCCCAAAAAATTACTGCAAGCTCTTTGCCAAGGTTCACTTTCTGTCCATAATTTTTCAATGTCCTCCTTAGTTAAAAGTAGGACAAATTCTGCTGGGTCTATTCCTGCTAATTGACGAAGTCTCAATTTTCCTTTCCAAATCAAGTCAGATATTTTTTTTCCACATAAGTTTTTAATTTTTTATTGGGTTTATTTGGTAAAAATATCCATTCCAATATAATATCTTCCCTCTGCATTAATATTCCAGTAGGAGAACGCCTAGAATGTAAAATAACCAAAATGCCATCCAGCGTTGGATCAATGTGATCCACGTGCCCTTCATGTACTTGCTTTTCTACCAAGGCTAATCCTTTCTCAGCTTCAGGTGATAATTCTCTTGGACTGTTTAAGTCCTTGTCACCTTCTAAGGTTTTGAACAAATTGTTCAGTTCATCATTTTTTACCCCAACAATAGTTTGTAGATGAGAAATATCTCCAAATAATCTTTGAAAGTCATTAAGAGTCTATAGTCTATCTCTCCTAATTTGCACCTTTTGGGGTCTAATTTTTTGTAGCTCTATTTTATATCCTAAATAATTAATAGAATCTCCTTTTGTATCTTTTCAGGAGCAATTTGTAATCACCAGCAAGGCAAAATTTTCTTTTCTTCTTCAAACATTCTTTCTAAAGTTTCTGCATTTGAGTCAGCTAGTAAAATATCATCCATATAATGATAGATTATAGATTTAGGAAATTTTTTACATATCACTTCCAATGGATGTTGTACAAAATATTGGCACAGAGTTGGGCTATTCAACATTCCCTGTGGGAGGACCCTCCATTAAAATCTTTTAACCGGTTGAGAATTATTATAAGTAGGCACTGTAAAAGCAAATCTTTCTCTGTCTTTTTCTTGTAAGGGTATTGAAAAGAAACAGTCTTTTAAATCAATAACTATGAGAGGCCATCCTTTTGGTAACAGAGTAGGCAAAGGAATCCCAGATTGTAGAGAGCCCATTGGCCGAATTATTTTGTTAATTGCTCTAAGGTCTGTTACCATTCTCCATTTACTAGATTTCTTTTTAATAACAAATACAGGAGAATTCCAAGTGCTGGTTGATTCTTCAATATGCTGAGCATTTAACTGTTCTTCTACCAGCTCTTCTAAAGCCTGGAGTTTCTCTGTTGTTAAGGGCCACTGCTGAACCCATACAGGCTTGTCTGTTAACCATTTTAAAGGTAGAGCTGTTTGTAATGGGTAGCCATTCCAGCTTGGATCTGGAAGTTCCAACCCCCATTGAGACTCTGGCAACTGTCACGCCTTTGAGGCGGGGCATCTGGAGACCGGAGACCTGAGACCTGGATGGGCGAGTGCTCTCTTTGTTCCTGGACCCTAGACGGTGGAGGTTGACTGAGCAGAGCTCCAGAGAACACCACTGGACTGCGATACACCTTCCCCAGACCCCCACAATCTACCTATTCCTTCATTTGTAAGTCACCCACTAAATAAATCTTCCTTTTAACTACATGGAGTGGCCTTAATAATTTCACCAATATCTGGCACCCATGTGAGTCAAATTCTAAAGGCCTGGGTGGCTCCTGCCCTCAGCCTCCTCCCTGGCTGGCGGGTACCTAAACCTGCCTGCAAAGTTCCATATAACCAGGGAACACCTGCATGGTTCCATTCCCAAAAAAGGGAACAGCTAGTCCGGTCCCAGCCCCCTAGCTTAGCCCTGAGACCAGTGAAGACCGCTGCGAGTGAGGTATCCCCCCTCCTCCGTGGGTGCGGGCTCCGCTCCTACCACCCCAGCTCCTCTGGTTCCTGGCTCCTGGCCATCCTGCCATCTGCCTCCAGCTGCCATCAGCCAAGGTCACCAGCAGGCCCTGCTTTGGAGCTGTACCAGTGCCGCCTGCTGGCTGAAAAGTGCTACTACACCCCACACCACGGAAAGGTAAGATAGGCAAACGAGCGTTTTATTTCAAGTAAAAGTACTTGATAAT
>NW_023504759.1:0-32625 GCF_004664715.2 Peromyscus leucopus | reverse complement strand
CGGTCTGTGCAGAGTACTTGCAGAGGCCAGGAGAGAGTTACAGGAGATGGTTAGGTTTAATGGAACCTGTGTCCTATGTAACAACACCTTGTGCTGCTGTTAACTGTTAAGCCATCGCCTAGGCCGTTTTTTTTTCATTTTTCTTTATTAAGAAAATTTCTACTCACTCCATGTATTATCCACAGACCCCCCTACTACCTCCTCCCACCCCCAGCTATCTTCTCCCAAGCCACCCCCATCCCCACGTTCCCCAAATTGAGGTATTCCATGGGGAATCAGCAGAGCCCAGCACACTGAGCCTAGGCAGGTCCCAGCCCCTTTCCACTGCACAAAAGCTGTGCAAGATGTCACACCACAGGCACCAGATTCCAGAAGCCTGCCCATAGACCAGGAATAGATCCTGATCCCCTTCCCTGGGTGACCCCAAACAGTTCAAGCCGAACAACCATCTTCCGTATCCATAGGGCCTAGTCAGGTACCGTGGGGGCTCCACAGCCAACAGTCCATAGTTCATGGGCTTCTACTAGTGTGGCCAGTCATCTCTGCACATCCTCCCATCATGAACTTGACTTCCCTTGCCTGCAGAATCCCTCTTCTGTCTCATCAATTGGATTCCTGGAGCTCAGCCTGGTGCCTGGCCGTGGATCTCTGTATCTGCCTCCATCAGTCACTGGACAAAGGCTCTATGATGACAGCTAGGTTATTTGCTAGGCTGGTCACCAGAGTAGACCAGTCCAGGAAATCTCTAGCCCACTGCCAGCAGACCAATATGGGGTCAACCTTGTGGATTCCTGAGAAGCTCCCCAGCACCCTGCTTCTTCCTATTCCCATGGTGTCCATATCTATCATGGTATCTTCCTTTCTGCCCTCCCACTCTGTCCCTGTTCCAGTTTGACCCTCCCATTTCCTCATGTTCTCATCCCCCACTCCTTGCCCTATGCCACCCCTCACACCCAGTCTACTCATGTAACTCTAATCCACTTCTCCTTCACAGGGTCATCCATGTGTCCCTTCTAGGGTTTTTCCTATTAGCTAGCCTCTCTGGAGTTGTGGATTGCAGTCTGGCCATCCCTTCCCCCTCATTTAATATCCACTTATGAATGAGTACTATGTTTATCCTTCGGAGTCCGGGATACCTCACTCAAGATGATATTTTCCTAGATCCATCCATTTGCCTGCAAATTTCACGAGATCATTGTTTTATACAATTGTGTATATGTGCCATATTTTCTATATCCATTCTTCAGTTGATGGACATCTAGGTTGTTTCCAGGTTCTTGCTATTATGCATAATGCTGATATGAACATAGTTGAGCATGTGTCCTTGTGGAAAGATTGAGCATTCCTTGGGTATATGCCCAAGAGTGGAATAACTGGGTCCTGAGAAAGAATTATTCCCAACTTTCTGAGAAACCACCATACTGATTTCCAGAGTAGCTGTAGAAGTTTGCTTTCTCACCAACAGTGGAGGAGTGTTCCCCTTGCTCCACATCCTCTCCAACATAAGGTAGCTCTTATATCTTAAATTAATCCAAATCTATTTTTCTCTATTTTGCCACATGTTCCAGGGCTTACTGGTCTGCTGGCATGTTGTTCCTTGGGTGACATGTTACTACCTCTCTAGACTCCATCTTTCTCTTTCCTGTCTCCTACCTTAATTTTCCTGCTTGCCTCTAAGCTGACTTGCCAAAGGCCAAAGCAGCTTATTAATAACCAAAGGAAAAAACATATATTCACAGTGCACAGGAAGACACCCTCCAACAAACTATATTTTAATTGGACTTAATATCTGCTTAAAAAGACAGAGATCACTCTTGGTACTGGAAGCCTATCTATCTTTTCAGTGCCAATGAAATCATGGTTATTAGAGCAGTCTCTACAAATACCCATTTTCTGAACTAGTACAGTCCTTAATAATCAAAAAACATTTGGGCTTATTCCTATATGTCAGTTTAGTCTACACAAATTATCAAAGAAATTTTTATTGACAACATATGAAGTTCTCTACAGAAAACCACAGCCAATTAAATATCATATTGGTGGATTCTAGGCACAATGGACATGTCTATAAAACAGTGACTGCACCCATGTCTTAGAGAATATTATGGAAGTTGTAACAGAAATATGTAATTGCCAGATGCTCAGTGAATTTCCTGTGAATTGTATCTCTTTTATGCCAGATTTATACTCATTTAGTCTTAGAAACAGCTGCCAAAACATGATCTGAATAAGTACAGCACCAATTTATATGCAAAGGAGGTCAATGAAAAGCCCATGACACCTCAACTTTACAAAAATACTATGAGAAACTAAGGATTGCTCAGAGTAGAAAAAAGGAACTTCCTTAAAAAAGAACACAGTGATTGTTTAACTAAATGCATCAATTAAATTTTGGAAAAAAGAATTTCCATGCAGAATAGTAAAACAGGTTTTCTTGCTCATTTCAGATATTATCATTTGGTTAACATGACAAATTGTTTGATTGGCATCCAGAATTTCTGACAGAGGCTCAAATGTTAAGTAGTTAAAGATTTGTGAACTGTGTTCAGAAGTTCTACTGTTGGGAGGTTATAAACACAGGAAGACCCTAACCAGAAGATGATACCTTTGTGATATAATCAGAATTGTAGCACGTGTCTCACTTAGACCATACAGTTTTAATGAGATGAGTAGAATTTTTTGTACATATGTTCTCACAATTACTGACTGAAATAAAAGAAACATGGGGCAAAATCAGCCTTTCATCCATTTGCTGATATTTCATCTGCAATTTTCTTAGAGCAATTGAACTTAGCAGACCATCTTCAGTGACTTATTGTTGCTTGGTTGAATATTTTCTTACATTATAGAAATATGTCAGCAGGCATGAGATCACACATGGGCATATGTACACATACACACACATAAGTAGAAACACTAATCTGAGGTTGACTCTTTACAACCTATTTTTAGCTTAATATACTTGAAGTTATAGGTATAACCACATAATGAATAGTAGGAGATTAGAAGCAGATTATGGGAAATACTATATGTGTAATATTTTAATATTGAATAATGTCCTACAAATAATATATTCACATAATATGGCCCATAATTTTTTGTTAAAATCAATACCTCTTTATACTACAATAGCCATTTAGAATAGTTTTCTGCCAGCAATCTTCCCTGGTTATGGCCAGGTCTTGGAGAGGAGGAAAGGAGTAGGTATTGATAGGTTGAGTCAGGGATAATCACCCAGAGTATCTTACAGCGTGGCTGACTAGCAATCAGAGAGATTCTTTGTTTATATAGAATTCAGTAGGAAAGAATAGATTCATATTGGTTCAAACACAAATCAAATCATGTTTTTGGACATGAATTTAACTATTTTCTCTTACACATCTGGGGTCATAAGTTTAGTCAACATTGATGAAATATAACAAAACCTTTTTCCTGAAGTTTAGTCATTATTCTTAAACAATTATCTTTTACAATCAATTTTCCTCATCAACTCCATAACCCAGTTTATATGAATCTAGAGGAAATGACAGCCTACTCTCAGGATGGTAGCTTTTCTGGCTTCAAGGACTCTAGACCAATATGAAATTTCTATGCCAGGCTTGGCAGATTGCCATATTTCTGGCAGTGTATTTTTAATACTTCAAAGTCAGAGTGTCCAAGAAAATTCCCCAGTCAAAAGTTGCTGCAGTCATTATTCAATTTCTGGCATAAGCCAATAAACATTTTATATCTTTAAATATGTAAAATAAATATTTTTTATTTTATAGATTTTTATATGTCTAATCCTGGCAATCTTTTTGTTTCATTGATCATAGACAGCACAATGGCCTTTCATGAGCAAACTTTTCTAAGAAAGGTAGGTTGTGACACCTCATCCTTTTATCATCTTTTCACACCAGTCTTTGCCCACAAATATGAGTTTCTGTGTGGGAAAGAGGAACTTTTGCTTATTTTACTTTAATGCTGCATGTGCCATGTAATTGCCTGAGTGTACAGTGGAAAGTACAATCTGATCTGCAGCAACTCCTCTAGCCCAATGAATCTTGTTGACCTTTATGTTTAATTTGGTTTGATTATCTTGTTCCTGGGTATGTTTTAAGAATATCTCATGCCCTCATAAAGAGACCTCTGGCTTCTATATGTGTGTCACAACCTCCAATATATAAGGAAGCCAGTGAAATAGATAAAACTGTCCCCCTGAAAGTCGAAGGTGTAGTGTGCTCAGGACTTTAATGTGGAAATCCGTAAAAATTGTAAATACTTAGAAGCAGAAATCCTGGGAGAAGGTATAAATCATTAATAAGAAATTTTCCAGCAATCCAATATCCCCAAATTATGCAGATATTAGAAGTCCGAAAGTATGCAACACATAGAACTCAAAACCAAAAGTGGCATGGCATCCATTACCGAGCTCAGGCTTTCTAGATATTCTTCAAGCAGCTGTGAAGGCTTTCTGACTTTTGCCTACCCATCCATATGGCTACATCAGTATTGTGCATGTTAGTTCAGTAAAAATTATTCAGGAAGTCTTTTCTAGTGAAATCAACCATTATGCCTCTATTATAAGGGATCCAAATTAATTTTTTTCTAGGGGAAAGTAATGGGAAGTGTTAAATGATGTGGATAATTTTGATTTCGATGAACATTTCTGTATTACATTAATGAACATAATACACTATGTTTATTAAAAATAAATTAAATTATCCTCAAACAGAAAAATTCACATGTAAATGAACAAAACTATGAGATCAGACATTGAAGAAAACAATTTCTGGTTTAAATGAATCATCTTTCCAGTTTTGAAAACGTAGTTTCAATTTATTAGCTTATATGGGACTAGCTTAGTATTTACGTTCATGTATTCTAAGACTAAGTAAAATTTGCAGATATTTGTTATTGTTCATTTCTGTCTATAAAATTTTATTACAGAAATCCTAATCTCAGCCTCATTAGTACTTAATAACTAGGTAATTTTCTTTCTTAATGAGAAATTATGAATACGATTATTTGTGAAGTCAAATAATTGCTTCCCCATTTAAATAGAGACAACTTCTCTATAGCTTTCCTGTCCAGTATGTCTCCAGTGATGGATCTAAGTGGCCTTGTGTGAGAATGAAGATAATACAGATATAACACTGGTCCTTGAAGAAAAGCTGGGATCAGGTGTTCTGTGCTCTCTGAGGAGAAACCACAACACCATAGAAGCTTTGTGTCAGTAATGCCTACATATAAATAGAATTAAAGATTTACTGTATGGTGATGATAGAATGGCAGGGTTACTACCTAAAGCCATGCACATACTCATGCTTCGCTCATCTCATTCCTTATAGTCACTTTAGCCTTGAATTGTTTAGGCCTACACATCTAAAAGAGCAAATTATGGTGGAGAGTTTTTTGTCCCAACTATTATCATCCTCATGAGATCAAAGGAGGATTTGTAAGGTTCCAAGCCTCATGAGATGAGGGGAAGTTTCTTTGCCTTTGTGTGTGTGTCTCTATCTATGATCCTTGATTTAGTTCTGTCCATGTAAACAGCTCTAGTTTCCTCACAGACCAACTGATTCCTATTTTGTTTCCATATATGCTTCCAATGATTTAATCTGTTATAGTTTTCCTAAAACAATTGACTTTGTATTTTCATTACATGGCTTTTATTTCTTGGAAATTTCCTTAGGATTTTATTTAAATGTAGAGTAGAGTAGGTGTTTGCTGTGTCAACATGACACAAACTAGAGTCATCTGCAAGAAAGGCACCTCAGTTGAGGAAATGGCTCCATGAGATCCCACTGTGAGGCATTTTCTTTTATTTATTTTATTTTTCTTCTTTATTAAGAAATTTTCTACTCACTCCACATACTATCCACAGATACCCCCTTTTCCCTCCTTCCACCTTCCAGCCCTATTTCACAAGCCACCCCACATCCGCACATAACCCAAATAGATGTCTCCAATGGGGAGTCAGCAGAGCCCAGCACACTGAGCCTAGGCAAGTCCAAGCCCCTTCCCACTGCACCAAGGGTGAGAAAGGTGTAACACCACAGGCACTGGGTTCCAGAATCCTGCCCATAGACCAGGGACAGTTTCTAATACCCCTGCCTGGGTGCCCCCCAAACAGTTCGAGCCAAACACCGTCTTCTGTTTCCAGAGAGCTTAGTCCAGTCCCATGGGGGCTCCACAGCCACCAGTACACAGTTCATGGGCTATCACTAGTGTGGCTGGTCATCTGTGCATGTTCATGACATGATTTTTGAACATTTTCTGTAATGTGGTAACTGGAATTAACTACAGAACATCAGTGTAAAAATGAATACCCAACATTCCAAAGCATCAGAAATTGTTTTGACACAAGCTTTATTATTTTTATTGATACTTGAGAAACCCTATGGACTAATTTGGGTTCAAAACCATCTATACTATATTCTATAAAATCTTGAATATTATCAACACAAAAATATTTATAAAAAAGCTATAGCAGTCTCAGATCATTATCCTGAACCATAAAATATACAGAAAATTATGCAGTGATTTTGACTTGATATAGTTATCTATAAAATTATCCTGGCATAAGACTTCACATTTTTAATTATTATGTTTTTATCTGTTGTTAAATTAATCCTATATCATTTTGAAACACGATTATTGTGTAATTCACTTTGATACATTGCTATATATGTAGATTGTTTTCCAAAAAAAACTTTTCATTCTGGCTCAGATAACTTCTCTCTTGTTTGAATAGAGACTATTGGGTTATTGTTTTCTTGTCCAGTATGTCTCCATTGACAGATCTCTGTGGAATGCTGAAAGAAAGAAGAAAATACAGATAGACACAGCACAGCAACACAGAAAAAAATCTGAGATCAGGTGTTCTGTGCCCTATGAGGAGAAACCACAACACTCTGCAAGTTCTGTGTCTTCAATCCTTTTAGAACAAAAATGAGTATGTGAGATTCATTCACAAAAAAAGTTATGTCTCCTATTTATACTTGTTATAAATCACTGGAAAAAACTCAGAATGGTGCAAGAAAAATTTAATTACCACCTGGAGAAATCAGGTTGATATAGTTCTTCAACATTTTGTGACTGATTAGAGACTAGGCTACCCCACTCCTCTGGAATGAAGACTATGACTACATTTTTAAGTCAATAGGCCCATAAAGAAATACTGTTCTTTTTTTTTTTTTTTTAAAGATTTATTTATTTATTATGTATACAGAAGAAGGCACCAGATCTCATTACAGATGGTTGTGAGCCACCATGTGGTTGCTGGGAATTGAACTCAGGACCTTTGGAAGAGCAGTCGGTGCTCTTAACCTCTGAGCCATCTCTCCAGCCCAAGAAATACTGTTCTAACATGTTTATTTGCCAAATGCTTTAATGGCAGATAGGATAATAAGTTAAGTATAAAACATATTCTGTTGTCAGTAATTTATAAAAATTTTCAAGAAGATCTGTTCTGAGATGGAGGATAGTGTGAAATACATGCTGAGGACATGATGGGTAGACAGCTATGGAAGTGGCATTAGTTCGGTAATCAAGAATTAAATATGTTTTGTGAGTCTGGGTTTCTGATTATTAGCCAAGATAATTTGTGATTACTAGCAAAGGTAATTTATCTTCTCATAATTCTCACAAAGGGAGAGAGATGGACATACGTTCATTATAGAGATATGATGAAAGATTTATACCTAGTTTGAAGAAAATGGACAAATGGTAGGCTTTGGAAAAGAGGAGGAATTGTGATGTCCTGGGCATTCCATTGATTCTATATGGATATTTTTCTAGTGATATAATGAAAAGAAAGGGATATCCCACTTGCTCCCCTTTCCCAACTTGTTATACGGGAATAAATAGATGGCAGTGGTGAGCTCCTGAAGCAGAGCCAAGTACAGAGCACAAAATGCTCAGAGGCACACAGGATCATAAGATGAGACTCAGAAGGTGATGTACAACATGCAAGCCTGAAGCTGCTTATTTCTAAAATCAGAGCTTCTTTCCAATATGTCAGTGAGCATCTGCATAGAAGCATAAAAGAGAAAATAGAACTTGTAATTCATACTCAAAATGTAATGGACAGCTTAACTTCTTTTGGGGACCTCAAACAGATTTTATATTTAAAAAATCTGAATTTTCCAATGTGAACTGCAGTTTTGACCTACTTCTTACCCATAAGCAGTTGACTTCATGGTACTTCACTGAAAAATAAGAATGTTGCAACCATCCCTTCTATTAACAAATACTTGGTGATTACCCAATACTTAAATAAATTTTGTATTTTTCTCATCTCTCATAGAAAATGGGAAGGAAGGACATTTCAGGAACTATAGGGAGGGATAAACAACTCAAAGCACATTTGGAATACTAACACTGTAGACATATGCTAGAGCATGAGCATGCACATATATAAGGACAGTATGAATGGACCTATCTTACCTGGGTGGTACAGCCTCTTTCAGATACCACAATCTCTCAAGTGAAATGACACACAGGATTATAAGAGCAGACTCACAAGCTGAACATGCAAGCCTGAAGCTTACTTTTTTCTAAAATCAGACCTTGCTCCCAATTTGTCAGTGAGCATTTGCAAAGGAGCTCAAAAGAGTACATTGAACTCCAAAACCATATTCAAAATTTAATGGATAGCTAATATTCATAACTTCTTTTGGAGACCTCAAACAGGTTTTATGTTTAAAAATATTGATTTCCAGATGTGAACTGTAGATTTGAACTACATCTTACCTAGGAATAGATTGCTTCATGCTACTTCACAAAAAGATAAGGATGTTAAAACAAACCCTTCCATGAACAAATACGTAGTAGTGATTTCCTAATGTTTAATTAAATTTTGTACTTTTCTCATCTCTCATGGAGGATGGGAGTGAAGGACATTTCAGAAACTATGAGGAGTGATAAACAACTCTAAGCACATTTGGAAAACTAACACTGTAGAAAAATTCTAGAGCACATGCATGCACATATATAAAGACAGTTTAAACGGACGTATGTTACACAGGTGCCACTGCCTCTTTCAGATACCACAAATTTTCAAGTGAAATGGCCTGGGAAAGGCATGGTTTAATTCTTTTCAAGTTTGTGGTGGTTTCAACAAGAATGGCCCTCAGAAGCTCATATATTTGAATGCCTTGTCTTTTTTGGTGGATCACTTTAAGAAATGATTAGAAGTTGTGGCTTGAATGAAGGATATTTAACAACTTTTGTTGTTTTGAGCTTCCAAAGGCTCATGTTGGGCCATAGTAAGCAACACAAATGTAAAGCCATAGAGGCATCCTACTCTGTAGAGAGGGAGTACAGGTCACACCTAAAGACAAAGATTATCTTCTACTTTGACCCTTATTGAATTTTCATATTGCTCCATAAATTCCTTAGAACTGTTATTTCTGTTAAAGAAAAAAACAGTGACCTCTAAGTGGTGAAGGCAAAGGCAAAAGCACACAGCCAGGGCAAGAACATTAGCATCAGCTTCTAGATGAGAGATTGGTAGCAGGTCTCAGCACAACAGAAGGTCATGGCAGGTTCACAAGGTGGTTAGTAGTTTATAATAGCAAACAGAAGAAAACTCACCTGATGGGATAATTTCACAACAACTTATGACTGACAAATTCCATTTGGAAGTTTGTATTACATTTAAATACTTCATCATAGTATGTAACAGAGCAATACTTCTTTAATCATTATACATTGACAGAAAGATATGCCACCCTTTTTCATAGTGCCTCTTTCTTGAAACAGTTTATATTGAGCAAATAGATACCTGGGCAGAAGGATCATGGAATATGGCTTCTTTCTCATTCATAAGAGATGACTCAATTCCATTTTCAGTAGGACATGTGTATGCATGTTTTTTTTGTATATAAAAGGTTACATCATGCATTAATGCAGAGAATTTATGCTAAAAAAAATAGCCAGGTGGTGATGCCACACACCTTACATCTCAGCCCTCAGGAGGCAGAGCTTGGTGGATCTCTATGAGTTTGAAGCCAGCCTGGGCTACAGAGTGAGTTCCAGGAAAGGCACAAAGTTACACAGAGAAACCCGGTCTTGAAAAAGCAAAACAAATAACAAAAATAATAATAAAATGGTGAGAACATAGTGGACAGGAGCATACACTTATGAAACATGAAATCTAAAGACTTTAACTTAACAATAGTTCAGAAAAAGAAAAAAGAAAGTCTTGTAAAAACTGAGGGGTAATGTAAAGGTTTGGAATCCTCGAAAAAGAAGCTTTTGTAGGAGAACAGACAACATGTCCCACCTCTACACATAATACATTTACCTGAGACAAAGCCATCTCTTCTTTCTTTTGTCTCTGAATCCTCTCAGGAAACTTTTATCTCAAAATTCCCCTTCCTGATAATTTTTGGGGTTTCAAAGCAGGAAAAGTCCCATATAATTTCTCCCATAATAAGAGACTGAAAAGCAGGATCAAAATGCTAACTTGGTATACTATAACAGAGCAGAGATGTTGAACAACATGAACTTCTAGAGGTAGACAAAACTGTAGGTTCTACTTTCATGCATTCAGGTACTTAGTCTGTTTGGCCAGCATCATGAATGACTTTAGTACAGACCTGGCAACCTGGTTATATTGACATGCTATAACTAGCAGAGTCAGGATGGCATTTCAAAGGGAGGCTGGACACAGTTGACTTTGAAAAGCATTTAGAATCCTCACACTCTCTTTCTTTGAGTTAGACGATTAAAGCAAAATGAGGCTCCCATGGAGGATAACAGACAGTGTGTGTGAAGTATTCTCAGGTGAAAGTAATTTTTCAGCTGGGTAAACAATCTACTTGCTTGTGTCCAAGAAGTATGAAGGCAATGAATTTATCTCTGAAGTCTCCAGTGACTTTTCTCATTAGTTACCATGATACAATTAACTGACCAAGCCATGGAACTGGCATTCACTACATAGAAATCTGAACACATACTAAGTTTCACTTTTTTTTTCTACATGAGTTCCATAGTAATTACTCAAACACCCCTTTAATATTTGGAAGAATCTTAGGCAAACCTTTAATTTTTTTGTCTTTTTCCTGCACTGAGGCAGGGTATTTACTAGAATTGGGGCTTTATGATATGCATGTCTCTGTGCAGAAATGAATGCACAGGAATCCCATGGTATTGTTTAAATTTCAATATTCAGTTTTTAGTTATTGCAACCTATGCACATTTTTTCAATAGGATTCTAATGATCACTAATTTCTCTTGTTGGATAAAAAGTCAAATTTTAAAAGTCCATAAACAAGATTAAAGAAAAACTAATCCTAAACTGAAGAAGATACAATGACCTTGTTTGGATAGGGGATTTTGCAACATAACCACCTCCTTCATAAATGAATAAATCTCTCACCATAGTCCAGATATATATGTCAAGACTCTGCATGAAGAAACAGACTGGAACTCAGAGTAGGAGGAAGGAAATAAAACTGGGGTTAGAATTAAATATAATTGTAGCGGTAACGCCCGCGTTACCAATAACCATTCACCTTGCCTGAGCGAAGGGCTGCGGATTAAAAAATAGAGACAAGAGACAGCGGGTCATCCGTACGATTGGATGTCGAATGCCGTTTATTGAAAGAGGGAAGAAACCTTAAATACGTACAGGCTTACAGCACAAATGGAGGAACCCCCGGAGGGCAGAAGTTCGCTGTCAATGGTCCACATTCCAGACTCAATGTTCTATATTCTTGCATCTAAGTAGTTAACTGCCCAAAATGCAGGATACACAACAAGGAACTTCCCTTAAGCATTCAGAAGGGTGGATACCGGCAGGGAATCTGAATAGGGAGGACATCTGATCAAGGTCAAGCAAGCAAGGCTGCAGCCACTCCCAGTCGGGGGCCGGGGGCCAGGGCCCATGGCGCCCACATATAATCAGTTTAGAGAAATAGACAGAAAGATAACAATAACAATCATGCTTCTCCTTACTCTCAGCAAGCATAACAAATTACAATTATGTTAATTTGCCTGTATTTTCCCAGAAATTTTTTGGTAACTGCATATATACTAATAGCTTCCTACAGGACAAATCTGGTATCTGAATTGCATGCTTATTAGTTGTATGATATCATCTAGTCTGACCCTACTGTATTAATTCCACACCTGCACAAGACACATTGGACTCACTGAGACTAGGTGAGGAATCTGCCTGGGCAGTGAAAAGATACCTTCTTTAACCATGCTTTTACCACAAGGTTCTATACCAAAGATTTTAAATTTAAGATCAAAGAGAATATATGTCTGACACAATTTCACTGGCTGTGTTGTCCTGAAACAGACACATTTCCATTCATGGACATAAGTCAGGGAAACACTCTGAAATCATGACAAACATATGCTCCACTAGGTTTGAGTTAAATGCTGCCTCTTTTTTTCCTAAAAAACTGGGATCTCCACATTGGTCAAACTGCAATTAGAAGTCATTTCAAAGACATTATTAATTTATTCCTCATAAATCCTCCCTCTATTTTACCTTTAAGTTTCTCTTTATTGATGGCTCCAAATATTACAGCTCTGAGGAAATGAAGAAAAGTCATCTGACCTAGTTTGTGGTACATTAGAAATGGAAAGTACTATGTATTTTCCTTGAAATTCAAAAAAAAGCAATATGCCTCAATGCCTACACATAAATAAGTTTGCACATGATTAAAATCAGGCACATGATAAAGCAGGTATGTAGTGAGCAGAGTCTTACATTTTTCAAGTCTGTATTTCAGCATAGAGAACCATCAGTGTCCTGCACCTTAATATTCAACTACTCCACTTAATTGACACAATTAAAGGAACACCCAGTATGGTTGACATAACTTGTTCCATAATGTCACTTCTTAACTTGTGACAAAGTTTTTTTTGTTATTCAGAACCAATGTTTTCTAAGAACAGAGCTAACTCCCTTCACACTGTGGCAAAAACCTACAAGAGAGAAGCACACACATACACACAGAACAATGATCAAACAGAAGGCATACACTATTCTATACTGTTGAATAATTGAACTTAAAGAACCCACTGCTTTCCTGCAGAGGTGTGATCTGTAGTTTGTGTTGTCTTGTGAAAAAAATCCTCCATTTTAAATTCTCTGTGTGAGTCAGGACTTTGATTATGACTTCCTGAATCCAGATCATACCCAATTTACAATGTGGCTATGAGAAACAGAGAAAACAGCATAAGTTATGACAAGGCAGTGGATTTTGACTGTTTCACACACTCTGCAGTCATGATTAGTAAAGAAGTCTGCTAATGTTCTATGTCCTATGTACTCATAGGAAAACTGGCATTGCATGAGAGAAAACCCACAACACTCACCGGACTCTAAGATAATGACTTGATGATGTCAAAACTGTTTAGAGGAAAAATAAGTCTGTGCAAAAATAAGCTAATAAAAAGAATAATAGTCAGAGGAAGATGATCATGTATTTATGAACATAGAGACAAACTTGAAGGAGACAAAATAGAAAACTATAAAACAAAACAGACAGAATTGAGGGTCCCAAAAATCGAGGCAGTATTATAACCTGAGAAAAGTGTTTCAGATCCCTTTCCCCTTTTTCTATGACAGTTGAGAGTGGTTGTGAGTAGGAGGTGACTAATAATGAGATCAGAACTTCAGAAACTAATTAGAGGCTTAATCCATGCAGATGGCATAGATCTCACTGATTCTACATGGTGAGTTACCTTTTGTCCATGTGCTCCAAAAACTATTAAATTCTATATCAAGATGTAACAACAGAAATTGAGCTAAATAGCCTTGGAATGAAATACCATGGGCAAGAGTTCAAATAAGCTTTTCTTTATTTGAGATGATTTTCTTCAATATTCATTATCTTATGTGATTTCATACAATAGTATAGGTATATGCACACCTACCTAAACCCACAAGAACACACCACATGCACTTAATTTTCTGATGGAATCATTTTTCTGTGTAACACAACTCAGTGTTTCTCTTACTTATTGAATTTTCTGTTAATGTTTTCAATTGTTGAAGTCTTATTTATAGTAAAAGAATACACTTACATATTGACAACAATCAAACCTTGCCTCAAAATAAAGAATAATAGGAAAGAAAACAACACAAAAGATGTACTTCTTATAACATTTAAAAAATAGAAATTTACTTACAGAATAAATATAGACTGAGTTATGAATATGCCTCCAATTGTTGTTTTTTGAGTTGTTTGATTTCTCGTAATGCATACACAATTTCTTCTAATCTTGGGAATCCTCTAAGCTCTAATATGACACTGAGTCATTGCTAAAATCAGCATGATGTATTTTACAATATGAGATAGAGAGTAAGATTAAGGAAATATTCAGTTAAGTTTTATGATATTAAGGAAATATCAAATATAAACATTTTTTTCAAATAATACTCCACAACATTCTTTTAAATGATTAAAGAGTAACAATAATCTTCAATAAAAATCATTGAGGGTGAAGATATGTGATATATTTCAGGTTTAAGTTCTGCAGGAAAAGATCCTTTGTCTCATAGTTATATTGAATCACACTGGGCATTTGCATTACTTTCATTATGAAATGAATAATTTGTGAAGGTTTAAAGGTGTGAAAGATTTTTCTGTGACATATAGATATTTTTATTTTATATTATTATACTCAAAACAGTTTATGAAATCCCCCAGAGCGATTTGGCATTTACATTTGCTTTAAAAGAACACTCATTTTAGCATTTGTCAAAGCATTTATATAGATTCCTTAAGGAGTCATTTTACCAATTTTTAATAAGTGTTCAAAGATACTAGGTTATCAGGTATCTACTTTGAATTTCATATGACAATATTTGAAGAATAAATTAAATCTTGTTTATTTTTGCTTGTATGCATTTGTCTCTACATAATCAGTTTATGGAAATCATACAGCCACAGTTCTCAACCTGTGGGTCATGGTCCCTTTGGTGGGTGCAATGACCATTTACAAGGGATCTTGAAAGACCATCAGCAATATCAGATGTGTACATTACAATTTATAACATGAAAAAATTATGCTTATTAAAGAAATAATGAAAATAATGTTATAGTTTAAGGTCACCAAGAAATTAAGAAATATATTAAAATGTCACAGCATTAGGAAAGTTAAGAATGACTATCCTATAGTGAGACTCATCAGTAGTTAATGTACAAAAAATTTTTTCTGTGTGTTTGTACTGTTATTCTTAGACAAATTTAATAATTTATTAATTATTTTATATCCTGACCTCATTTCCCTTCCCTCCTTTTTTCAAATTCCTTCCCCAATACCACTCCACACCCCAATCCACCCCCCTGTCTCTGTTAAGAAAGGGGGCAGCCTCCAATGCATATCAGCAAAGAATGGCCTATCAATTAGCTCTAATATTAAGACCCTCCCCTTGAAATTATGTTAGGCAAAGCAATCCAGTATAAGGAATGGGCTCTAAAGAGCCAACTAAAGCATTAGGGACAGCCCTGCTCCCATTGTTATTACTTCCACAAATAGAAATACTACAAACATGTTACATATATGTAGAGGGCTAAGTTTGGTCACATGAAGGCTCTCTGGTTGCTAGTTAAAACTTTGTGAGTTCCTATGAGCAAGAAGTGAAGGAAGAAGAATTGTAGGAATCAAGGCGATCAAGCATTATCTTATCTCGATGTGAAAACAGAGACACAATTTACTTAAAATAATACTGTTCTCTCTTCCTTTCGACTTATATATTGTTCTTTGCATATGCTTATTAAAACTCTTATACTTTTCTATAAAACCCAGTTTAAATTTTAATGATGTGTTTTTATTAGAATTACAATTTCTGAAATACCTAATCTTCATAATGCCATCATTTTTTAAAAAAATGGAGATTCAACTTGTAAAGGAAAATATAAATAAACAAAAGGTATAATACATTTATTTGTACTCATAAAAACAGGAAATTAATATGAGGTTAAAAACAATCATTAATATACACTCTTAAAAAGTTAAAATATTGGGGATATAATAATGGCATAGAATATAATAATATCACATGTAAGTCAATATCATCTTCAACAAATTGCATAAAAAATTTATGTAGCTACTTGGACTTTGTATTTTAGTCATTAATCATCTATTAGCAAGAATTCTTCTGTTTCACATTGCTATTGCTTTAGTGTTTTCAAACAAGAACTAGTGTAAATGAGAATAAATGTTTTCATAAAGCAATATGCATAGCTAATTTTTCAATAAGCATTTAGTAATTACAAGGTCTAATTCTGAAAAAAACAATACCAAATTCAAGTGTAGGGCTTCCTAAAGTGATCTTTGTGATACTGTCTAAGGAATAAATATTGATCAAAGTTTTGCTTTATTCCACAAATTCAGAAGGATGTTTTATTGCATAAATATATGATACTGAAATATAGTTGATTATTATATAATTTCTTCAAGTTTCTTTCTAATGTGTTTTCTGATGTCTTCTTTTTCCACATTCTTCATACTTGTAAAATTTCTATCCAGTATGAGTTTGGGAAATATAATGAAGTGTTGAGGATGTGGTAAATGAATTTTCACATTCTTTAAATTTATAAGGCTTGACTCAGATACAAGTTCTGTGATGATCATTAACAGAAGAGCAATGAGTAGAAGACTTGATGCATTTTTAGTTTTTCTGCAGTTTACCTCTAGTAAGGATTCTATAATGAACATGAACAGTAGAGCCATGCATAAAGCAGTTTCCACATTCATCACACTTATAAGGTTTCTCTCCAGCATGGATTCTCCTATGACATTAAAGATGGGAGGACTGGACAAAAGAATTTCCACAGTCATCACATTTATAAGGTTTCTCTCCAGTATGGACTCTGATGAACATGAAGAGATGAGTCATCTCTAAAGCACTTTCCACAGTCATCACTTTTTAAAGTCTTCTCTCCAGTAAGGATTCTCCTATGATATTGAAGTTTGGAGTACCGGACAAAGGACTTTCAACATTCATCATTTTTATCAGACTTCTCTCCATTATGGATTCTCCAATGAGCACAAAGAGATGAGCCATCCGTATAGCATTTTCCACATTCATCACATTTATAAGGCTTTTCTCCAGTATGGATTCTCTTGTGACATTGAAGATTGGATGATTGGACAAAGGACTTTCCACATTCATCACATTTATAAGGCTTTTCTCCAGTATGGATTCTCTTGTGACGTTGAAGAGTGTATGACTGGACAAAGGACTTTCCACATTCATCACATTTATAAGGCTTTTCTCCAGTATGGATTCTCTTGTGACGTTGAAGAGTGGATGACTGGACAAAGGACTTTCCACATTCATCACATTTATAAGACTTTTCTCCAGTATGGATTCTCTTGTGACATTGAAGATGGGAGGACTGGACAAAAGAATTTCCACATTCATCACATTTATAAGGTTTCTCTCCAGTATGGATTTTGTGATGAGCCTGAAGAGATGAGACATCTCTAAAGCACTTTCCACATTCATCACATTTATATGGTTTCTCTCCAGTATGGATTCTCTTGTGACGTTGAAGATGGGAGGCCTGGACAAAGGAATTTCCACATTCATCACATTTAAAAGGTTTCTCTCCAGTATGGATTCTCTTGTGACATTGAAGATGGGAGGCCTGGACAAAGGACTTTCCACATTCATCACATTTAAAAGGTTTCTCTCCAGTATGGATTTTCCTATGAACACAAAGAGTTGAGCCACGCCTAAAGCACATTCCACATTCATCACATTTATAAGGCTTTTCTCCAGTATGAATTCTCTTGTGACATTGAAGATTGGAAGACTGGACAAAGGACTTTCCATATTCATCACATACATAAGGTTTCTCTTTAATTTGGATTCTGTGATGAATATGAAGGTATGAGAGTTTGTTATAGGACTTTCCACATGCATTACATCTGCATGGTTTCTCTTCTGCAGTGTGACTTGAATCATTTTGAGGTATATTTGAATTAAAATCAAAGAATTCATCACAGTCTTTAACCTGGCAAAATTTTGTCCCAGTGTGCTTTATATTATCCATCTCTAGATTTGAGGATTCAATTGTGACCTTCATACATGCATCACCTGTTTGTCTCTCATAAATATCTTGAGTATTAGTTCCATTATACTGAGTGTAGTTTGAGAATTCATAAAGAATTTTCTTTTTGATTGTTTGTGCAATGCTTCTCTTTGATATGGTCATGCTGGTGCAAAGAAGTCTTTGAGTACTTATCAAAAATCTTTGGATGTCATGATTTTCAGAATGATTAACTGTCAAGCAAGTATTTATCTGAGAATTTTTAGAATTATGTCATCAGTAGAGTAAGTCCATGAGTCCTTGTCATTAAAAGGTATTTCAAACTGACTATTCTGGTAATTATTTAGCAAAGAAAACTTAGCAAGGTCATTATTAACATCACTAAGTATAAAGGAATTTTCACAAGTACTTTCCCTATGGTACATATTATGCCACATTTTATTCTTAAAATATCTATGTTGATCTAAATTGTAGAAATTTTCACACAGTGGAAGTAATTGTTCAGGAAACTCTACCGAATTTTGAGTAGAGGAAGTAGCATACTGCTTATGATTTAAATATTTTTCTGTGCTTAAAACATTCCTTTCTTCAGGGACTGTTTGACTACCATTTAATCCCACCACATTTGAAAAATATTGCAAAGAATTTGAACTATTGCACTGTGGGTCCCTTTGTGAAGTTTTCTCATACCCATATAGATTATAGCCAGGTGTCCATGCTTGGTGTGAATATTTTTCCTTATAATCATTTGGTTCTGAACTTGTAACTGACACAGAGTGTGCTCTCCTTGGACACATTAGGGGTTCTTGATGTTTTTCATAACTAATACCTTTGGTATCTTTTTCAAAAACATAATTCTCATTGAAACATAATTCATAGTCTCTCTTATCACCATGGTAATTCCAGAATTTCCTTGTATGTAACACGTCAAGACCACAATTTTCACCTAAGCCTGCTCTTTGTTCCTGTAAAGAATCTTGTTTGTACTTCTGTTGAAAAACCTCCTGAGTCTGGTAATATGACAGATCTGGAAAAATTAAAACAAACAAACTTTTGATTTGTAAAATGATTAGAAAACAATATGAGAATATAATGCATAAAATGACAGCAGTTTGTGGAACATATCAAGGCTGTATAGTAGGAAATTTTCTAAGTTTGGCTGTAGGAACTAAATGTGCTTATGAAAAATGTGTGTAATCCATGGAATGTTTGGTCTTTGTGAAGTCATATAACAGGCAAACTTACACAACAATCTTGAGCAAAAAATTGAAGCTCTCTCCCACTTGCCATGTAAATTGGAAACATGTCTATTAAATTTCTTGCTATGATTCTTTCTGATTACACAATCATATTCCAGGAAATCACAGTTTTTTTTGTTGTTGTTGACTCTACTCCTTCTTGTGAACATCCACTTTTTTCCTCTTTCCTTAACAGGACAAGCTGAATTGCACCCCAACTCATTTTCTTCCACAAAGATAGCATGCCCCTCATCCCTTCTGTAGACATACACCAGAACCTGATCAATCATGGCTGCCATCCCCTCTAAATTATTACTGTCCCACATAAGAGTGAGCAAGTAGGTCCATGCCAACATATCCTCTCATCCATATGCAACAAATGCACAAGTAATTAACTTTGTGTCATTTCCTGAACACATGATCAAGATAGAAACTACAACCTGTACTGCTAATTCTTACAAACATTATGAAGGACACTGTCCCTAGCAAGGGAGCATAGAATACGTCCCAATTCTCCTTCATGCAAATCATTAGCACTTTTGATCCCAGTCTGGTGATATACATTCCATACTTGTTCTCAGATTGGTGGTTCCACAATATCCCCTCATCCACATACCCTCACCAATCTCAGGTTCTAATCGGTATTCTACCCTATGTGCCCATATCTAGACTGATTATCTCAGTTCAGAATACTCCTACATTCACCCTTACAATGGGATGACATTCTTGTAATTTTGCCCAGCCCCTGTGCCTACTTGACACCCCACCATTGATGCTATATCTAGCCTACACAATAAGCTTCCATGTACTTATTGTGTTCTGGTAAGTCTTCTTTGTGCATAGAAGACAGAAATCACAAAATAGTTCACAGGACCAATTTTGATCACAGATCACAGAATGTGATCACTACATATGCTAGTTTGAATAACAATGTTCCCTAAAGCTCACACACTTGACATCTTTGTTTTCATGTAGCCACAATGTTTGAATCACAGTATGGGCTTAATGAATAAAATGTGGAACTGAGTTAGGACCTTAAACTGTAAGAACAACACATTATCTTTAGTTTCCTTTCTGGTGCTTGCTTGAAATTTGAAATTTGAACCATATCTGTTCTTTCTGCCACATTTACTGCCTCCTGACTTCATCCCATGGCATAATGGAGTCTTATTCTCATGGTACCTTTAGCCCAATGGAACTCTGAGTTTTACACATTTTCCTGTTAATGGTGTTTAATCAAAATAATAGAAAATCACACATAGAATATAAAGAATTAAGCCAGCATTTTACCCCCACCCCCAAAGTCTATCAGTCTCATAGAAGTATTCTTCAATCCATAATTACCATGACACAGAAGATGGAAGAACTATCATGAACACTATTAAAGTAGTCAAAGTGCTTAAATTAGAAAGAGACAAACAGCTAAATAAAATTAATGCATAGAACCTAAAAAATCTGAGTGATGTAAGAGACCACAGAGACATAAATGAAGACAGTCCAGTCTCAAAAAAATTCAAAAAAGTATAAATTTATTAATGAGAACTCAGTCTAAAGTGAAGTTGTAACATTAAACTAATTAGAAAAGTCAAGATAAAGCTTTATAAGTAAGACAGAAAAATAGCAAATATAATATCAAAACTCAGTAAAAACAACAAGAGTAATTTAACTGCATATCAGAAACATGATCAACACCATAGTAATGTGAATATAAATGTAAGATAAGAATCTTACCTCAATGGCATAGATAAAATCTTGCCCCAAATCACAAAAGACAAATTTGCCAAACTCAAAAAAGTCATAACATTTCAGATACTTGAAACATTCACAACACCAAATAGGCAAAAATATAAAAAGAAATACCACACAACAAGCCCTAGTTAATATAAAGAACAAAACAAGAGCATTAAAATATGAGCGGGGGAGGGGGCTAGAGAGATGGCACAGTGGTTAAGAGCACTGGCTGCTTTTCCAGAGGACAAAATTTTGATTACCAGCACCCACATGGCAGCTCACAACTATCTGTAACTCCAGTTCCAAGAGATCTGACACCTTCACACCAATGCACATAAAATAAAATTAAATAAATTATAAAAAATAAAATAAAATATGACAAATGGAATTAAATGTCTCATATAAAGGAAAGCCCATTAGAGTAACAGCTGATGTCAGAGGAGAAGGTACTAACCAAAAGAGCCCAGGACAGTGCAATCCTAAAGAGAATAAGGGCCTATACTGACTACTGTAGTAAGCAAAACTGTCTGCCATAGTTGAAGGAGAAGGGATTTTTTATGAATTAGAAGGTATGAAATGATTCATAACATGCACACCCATAGAAAACAAGAGACAAGAAACAGTATTTAAGACTGACAGGCAACTCCAACCAGAACAGCAGATATACTAACTTCAGACCTTCACCTCAACTTTTTCTTTTCTTAATCCAATCCCACATCAGCTTTGATAAAATGGCCTGCTGCAGGTTCCCTGCTGCCTGTGATTTCATCTCCATTGGTTAAAACACATCTTCCAATTCTAACACCATTTTTCACAACCTTTCTTGATCTCAGCACCCAACTCTGGCAGGAATTCCCTGGAACTCCAGAGTCCTCCCTGCCAGGTAAGAAGTAAACTCCAGGACTTCACCTCTCACCATGGCTCTTTAAGTCCAATGTAATAGATTCAGCCCAAGCTCTGTAGCAGAACTGCAGCAGCCTCATCCTTCCCTATGTCAGAGAATCCCACAACCCACCCCTGAACCTTCCTTCTACTCCTGATTGCATTGTCCCCTTCTCCAAATCCAGCAGAAACAAAGACCCAGAAACCAAACTGAAATGGGAAGCAGGGAGGCAAATTGCTGATTTTCACCTTTTTCTCTGCTTTTCTAAATCTATCCCCCAAGACTCATCCCCAGATCTGGAAGAAAACACAACAACTTCTGAAGCCATTTCTTCCCTCCTGCACTAATCTAAAAAGGATCACACAGATTTCCCCATCCAAATTTTCATCTCATAATTCATTGATCTGTTCCTACTTGAAACTCCAGCAGTAATTCTCTTCAAACAGAGGCCATCCTTACCAGAGAAGCAAAGACACTAGTTGCACATGATCAATTCTGCATCCATGCCCCCATGTCCTATCTCCCAATCTCATCCTCAGACCTTTGTCAGACATTCTGCTATTGACTCTCCTCACTCATGGTCCACTTATAAGTGGATAAAATCCATGAAGACAATGATAACAAAGCTACAATCTGTAGAAGCACAAGGGGAATGAAACAGATATATCTTCTTTAGGAAGGGAAATAGAATAAACAAGTATGAATAGATAGTGCAGGGTGAATAGAGATGGGGTTCTAGGCAGGAGTACAGGTTGAGACTGATAAAATTAATGGGCATTTGAGGGGTAGCATTGAAATCAAATTCAGTAAGAACTTACAGAAATATACATGAAACATATCAAAAATGCTAAATAATAGGGGAATCAAAGCCCAAAATCTCTCTCTCTTATGATCTAAAATAGATTTTAATATAAAAATTGTGTTCCATACAATTGAATGTTAGCAAAGTGGACCAAAGTATATACCCAAACAAGCCTGGCTATTGCTAGTTCTACCCCTTCATCTCTGTGAACTGAAAATAAAGTTTAATTACTGAAGACAATAATGATATAAATAATTGAAAATGCAGACATAGGCCTCGTGCCTACAGAGAGCATTAAACCCCTATTTTCTTTGGTACAAGAACAATTTCTGCATTTTAAACAGAAACATATGCCAACTCAGCCCAAACAGCCTTTATCTTCAATGGTATTCTGCCAGCAAGATAAGGTAGGACAAAGGTGGAACAAAGATTGATGGAGCAAGTAACCAATAATTGATTGGAATTAAGGCCATTTCTCCAGATGGATAGCATACCTGACATTTCTTAGATGACCAAAAACTTGATAATAGAAAGCCCATGAAATTAGGATAAAACAACATACTACTTATCTAAAGAAAGAAAAATGTAGCAATAAAATGACTCCTCATGACATTCTGCAATACTCATAGGTAAGTGTGTTTTTTACATGTTATCAGGGAAGGTTTCTTCTAAAGAATATACAAAAATATATAGAGATACTGTGAGAAATTCTATAGTGAGTCAGAGATCATGAACTCTCAGCTCTAAATGAGACCTTTCTATCGAATACCTCCCATACATAGCTCAGGAAACCCTGGAGAAGTGGAGGTGGAGATAGTTTAAGAGCCATAGGGATGGAAAATATCAAGAAAACAAGGCCCTCTAAATTAACATGGGGGAATTTCCTATGAACTCAGAGAGAATGAAGCAGCAATCACAGAGACTGCACAGGTTCATTCATATTTTCTGTGTAAAAAATATGGCTTCTGCCGGGCAGTGGTGGCTCACGCCTTTAATCCCAGCACTCGGGAGGCAGAGCCAGGCGGATCTCTGTGAGTTCGAGGCCAGCCTGGGCTACCAAGTGAGTTCCAGGAAAGGCGCAAAGCTACACAGAGAAACCCTGTCTCGAAAAACCAAAAAAAAAAAAAAAAAAAAAAATGGCTTCTGGTCTAATGGTTTAATGGAATTATTGAGCATGACAATGAGTTGATCTTTGATTATTATACCTATTCTTTGACTTTTTTGTTCTGTTGGTTTTTTTGTCTTGTAAAACTCTATTATGATAGATTTAATCTTATAAGAATTTACTTTGTTATATTTAAAAATAATCAAAGAATGAATTAAACCAAACCACTATTTTACATGTGAACAAGTGAACTGACACTTAACATACTGAGACACAACATAACTTCTCCAATAGAGTGACACTCACTCAGTCTATCAAAAACCCCAGAACTGCTCTCATGTTCACGAGTGTTTGACCAAAAATATAATGGACCTCCCATGTTTTTTTTGTGTGTTCTTTAACTTGGTTATATGTTGGGTTTTTTTTCTTTGTTTTTTTTTTTTGTGTAGGTTTTATTTTGCTTCCTTGTTTTAAGGGCCACTGTTGTTGTATTGGGGTTTGTTTGTTTTATTCAGGAAGCACTTGAAGTCCAGTTGGAAAGAAGAGGGAGAGTATGTAGGAGGAAGTTGCAAAGAAGTAGTATGTGATCAAAATAGAATTTAAAACTGTTTTAAAAGTGAGACTAAAAAGAGTAATAAACACAACTCAGAGTAGAGAAAATAAAATCATCTGTAACTACTAAAACATAGAATACAAATAAGAGCAAAAATAAAAACAAATGGAACAAAATCAAGAATAAAATACATTTTAAAAGTTTATACTACACATACATTTCTAGAATAACTTGAAATAATGATGCATCAATTCTCCAATCAAATGACCCATGCCACATGGTTGGATTAAAAAAATGAAACCAATCTTTCCTTTGCTTCCAAAATACTCACCATTAAAGATAGGACCTGTCATAAAATGAAAGGATGACAAATTTATTAAAATAAATGGGAAAGAAGTAGGAGTTGTTACCCTATTATCTGACAAAATGGAATTTATGAGAAAATTTATAAGAAAAATATAAAGAATGAATGAACATCTCAATTAATTCTAAAATCAATCAAGATGACATTACCACCCCAAATGTATATACATTAATTTAATGTAAAGCCTATTTCATAAAATACCTAAATACTTGAAATATACAATGAGATTAACAAAAACCAATAATATTCCATCATATCAGCACAGCACTCTGTTGTATACAAAGGGCATCAGGACAAAAAAATATGTAGGTAAATGTAAATATTGAAAGAAATTATACATCAAGTAGCCAGAAGGGTTATCTATAGAATATTCTATAGAAATATCGTAGAGTATTAATTTTACTGCTTAATCTATGGTAGGTCCTCTAAAATAGACATCATCATATAACACAAGACAAATCTCAGTCAATTAGAACAACATGAAATGTCTGTGTATATACTAATTGGTCTCAAAGCAATCAAACTTAACAATCCCCATTTCTTAAGGATTAGAGCACAACACTAATACTGTTTTGGACCCTGATCAATTTCAGACCATGTTATTTCAGATTGTTGCTTGTAGAATTGGATAAAGTGATCCTGTATACATTTTGGAAATTCACATAATCATGAAGATGTCAGGAATTTTCTAAATAGAAAAAGATCTTCCTTGATCTATATACCTTATTTCCAGATTTATTTTAATAGAGCAACCATAATAATTTAATAACATCTCCATTGCTGACAAATACAGAAATGCAGATGGGCATGGAGTAGGCCCTCTTATTCATTTCCAAGCTTATACTGAATTTCTAAATTTCAATTCAACACTATGCATATGTGCATAGGGTACGATAATCTAACACACACCTTGAAAAGCATGTTGATAATATTATTTAAGCTGAGATATTTCAGGAATGCCTTTTTTCTAACTAGCTGCCCTCAGGCTACTGCAGGACTGAATTTTCCTTCATATGGACTCTTGGCCCATGTCAATGCTTCATTCCAACTTACCAGGTCCTTTGAATCCTGTCTGCTTTATGGCCTCATTCCAGTAATGTTTGCTTTGGTCAAGGTTGGTGAATAGCTCTTGTGTTGATACAGCATACCCTGTGCAATAAAAAAGACATATGATACAGTCTTCATAAGGTTCAATACAGCTGGATCCATAACATCAGATTAAACTCAGAGTAAGAGGAAAATAATGGAGTCTCCATATTTGACTTCCTCATTGGAAATAACTTGCTTTAAAATATTGAATGCTTTTCAGTTTTATCTCTCCATATATTTATTTTAATTAACACAAAGCAGAAGCACAAACAGGGATCATCATGTTAAGATGAGTATACATTGCCTGCAGCAATGTATAATACAAGATTGTAAGAATTATATCATGTGCAGAAGAATGGGTATAAAAACAAGAATGAGTGAGATAAATGCGTGTTATATACAAAATTCAACTATTTGAAAAAAGACATCTAAGACTCATTAACACAAAAAGTGTATGTCTCTTAATAACACTTGATAGAAATCTCAGGGATAAAATAATAATCATATAAAAATATAATCTCACCTGTACAGACCAGGTTGGTGTAGTTCTTCAACTTGTCATTGCCAGGGAAAGGCCTCTCAGCAGAGTCCAGACAACTCAATTCCTTCTGGGTGAAGTCTGTGGCCACTTCCTTGAAAGCCAATAGATTCAGAAAAAAAATACTGTTGTAATTTATGTCTATAAATGTAATGCTTTGATGGCACAGAGAAACAAAAGTTAAATATAAAATATTCTCTTGTCGGTAATGATACATATTATTTGAATTGATTGATTGTGAGAGGGAGGATGGTGTGAAATAAGTGCTGCTGACATGATGGGTACGTAGGTGTAAATCAGCATTAAAGGAGAAATCCAGAATGAAATGCACTGTGTGATTTTAGCTTTTTGATTATTAGGCAAGACCAGCATGAAGCTAAGTGAAGGAATTTTCATCCATACAACTATGGCAGAGAAAGACAGATAAACATACATCAGATACACAAGTATCATGAGGCCTTTATCTACTGTCTGAAAGGGAATATTGGGAAATAGTAGATTTCACAGCAAGAAGAGGAACTTGATTTCTAATGCATTTCAGAATTTCGATATGTACAGTTCTCTAATGATATCAGGACAAGAAAGGGACTCTCTCTTCCTCTCTCTTTCCAAGTTGAACTATAAGAAAGATATAGTTGAGATTCAAAATCAACTAAACTGGACTCATAGGAATTCACAGAGACTGAAACAACAAATGGAGAACATGCATAGGACTGAACTTGGTCCTCTACAAATATGTAAAAGTATTGTAGATTTTTCTTGTTGGACTCCTAACAGAGGGATCCGGGGCTGTCTCTGAGTCTGTTTACTGTTTTCAACCACATTTCTAATACTGAGTTGCCTTGTTCAGCTGTAAAAGGAGAGTAGGTGCCTAGTCTTACAGAATCTTGATAGGCCATGTTTGACTAAAATACATAGGATGCCTCCACTTTTCTGAATAGAAAGGAGAAATAGTGAACCGTGATAAACAGAGGGATGGTTGGAGGAAGGGACTGGAAGGAGAGGAGCAAGGGAGGGGAAGCTCTAGTCTGACTGGGGAAACTAATTAGTTAAAATAGCAAAAGAATACTTGGGATTGCTGATATTCTGATGCAGGGCCTAATACAGAACACACACACAGGACATAGACACATGAGATCATCAGAAGAGATGCAGAAGTTGAAGTGGGGAATGTAAGCCTGAAGCTCATTATTTCTAAAACCAGATATTCCTATGAATGTATCAGTGAGCCGGTGCACAGGAGCGGAAAAAGTGTAAGTTATTCCCCACAATCATATCCAGAATTGAGTGAACATCTCTTATTACTAAATTCTTTGAGAGACTGCAAACTTGTTTTATAATTAAAAAAATCTGGATTTTTTTAATGTGAACTACTGTTTTCAACCACTTCTTGCCCAGAAGGAGTTTGCATCATTGTACTTCACAGAAAGGTAGAGATATTGAAACCAAACCTTTCATTAAAAAATACTTAGTGATAGCATAATATATTTTTAAGGTTTATAATTTTTAAATGTCTAATGTAGAATAGGAAAGTAAGAGTTCAGAAACTACGTGGAAGGATAATGACTCTAGGCACAAATGTAAAGGTAGCATGATAGAAATATTCTTGAATACATGTATGTATTTGTATTAAATACAGTTTGCGTGGACTTGACCTACATGGGTAGAATGGTCTCTTTTTGATATCACAATCTATCCAATGAAAGGGCCAGTAAAAGGCTTGGCTTTCTTCCTTTGAGTGTGTGGTGATCCCTCTGAATGATGCCCATAGGCTCATTTATTTGAATGCTTTTCTCTTAGTAGGTGGATCTCTTTAGGAGAGAATTAGAAGTTATGTCTTTATAAAGGATGTTTCCCATCTTGGATGGGCTTTGATCTATCAAAGGCTCATTTCAGGCAAGAGTAAGCAACACAAATATAAAGGCATAGAACTTAGGCCTGCATCAGCATCTCTGCCTTTAACAGCTAGAGCTTATATACAGAATGTTGGGACTTTCACAAGGGAGTAAAGATGATACCTGAAGAGAAACTCCAGTTTCTACATGAATCCTGATTAAATTTGCATGTTCCTCTGTAAATTTCCCCAAAGTTGTTACAACTCCTAAAGAGAAAAATGTGAATGCTAAGTGATGAAGGCAAATGTGAAACTTCTCAGCCATGGCAAGAAAATCAACATCAGCACCCATGGGAGAAATTGGTACCAGGTGTCAGCACAAGAGGAGGGCATTGCAGCTTCCCTAGGAGGTTAGTAGCTAGCAAAAAGAAATCATGGAATAGACTCTTTAAATCTAGTCAAAAACAGAAGAGTAAAAAGAACAAAACACTTGTTAGGATAATTTCACACCACCTTATGACTGATGGATTCCATTTGGAAGTTTGTATCACATTTAAATACTTCATCTTAGTATACAAGACAGTATGTCTTTCATAGATATTTTATTTTAAAGGTTATTTTTGGCTTGCAGATCTTTTATCCTTTTTCTTTGTCCCCCTTTCTTTGACTTTTAAATAATGAGCAATTGGTCCCTGGGAGGAAGGATCATGGAACTGGAGCCTTCCATGATTTTAGAGATGACCTAATTACGTTCTAAATAAGAAGTGGGTATCCATGTTTGTGAGTAACTTCAAAAAATTCTACTTTATGCTTTAACTGAGAGAATTAATCCAGAAAAACTAAACTAGTGGGAGAACAGTGAGAAGTGGAGAAGCACACATAGGTGACATGCATTGAAAAGAGTTTACTTCCACAAGCACTTGAGAAAAAGAAAAAGAAAGCCTTGTCAAAACTAAGTGGTAAATTAAACATTAGGGGCTACTGCAAACGAAGCATTTCTGTAACAATAGTCAACATGTCTCATCTCCATTTATATATTTACCTGAGAATATGTCACCTCTCTCTTCCCTTCCATGTGGATCCTCTCAGGAAACTTTATTTTAAAATTTCACCTTCCTGGTAATATCTCAGATTTTAAACACCAACAACACTCTCTGATTGCTTCCACACACAGAGACTGAAAGGCAAGAATCAAAATCCTTATTCCATACTCTATAGCAGAGCCAAGATACAGAGCACTATTGGCTCTCAGAGGCAGACCAAACTGAATGTTCTCCTTTCATGCATTCAGACCAGTATCATGAAGGACTTTAGTATAGCGATGTGAATGTGATTGAATTAACCTGCTACACTCAGCAGAGTCAGCTAGGAATTTCAAATGGAGGCTGAGCACAGGTGCTATTCTGAATCCTTAAGGACCCTCAAGGACCCATATATTCTCTTCTCTCTAATGGATGATTAAAGCAACATTGGTGATTCCATTGAGAATGCCAAAATATGTGGACTATATGCAAATGAAAGTATTTCAACAGACAGAAAACCTAGGTGTTTGGGACCAAATATCATGAGGGCAATCTATGCCTCTCTAAAGTCTTCAGTAACATTTCCCATTGTCTCCCATGACCCAGTTTATTATAATTACTTATGCAGTATAATTAGTAATATATTTTTTTTTAGTTTTTGAAGACAGAGTATTTCTGTGTGATCAGCTTGGCTTTTCTGGAACTCACTATATATAACACAGTGGCCTCAAACTCACAGGGGGTAGCCTGTGTCTGCATCTCCAGTGGTGGGATTAAAAGTGTGAGTTGGGTGATGATGTCATAGGAAAAAATAGATGAACAGAAAAGGGGACACACAAAATAGCTGGAATTAGGTGGACTCTGCCCTCTGTAAGAGAACCAACCTCACCAGGAATCTCTGCCTATTCATAACAAAGAGATGAACAGTGTTTCAGGGGTCATACCTACAGGTAGAGGGGTCATTCTCTCCATCTGAATATGGCAGCAGGTTTGGATCATGTCAGGAGGGACATTCTCTGTAGGGGAGCACAGCTGAGGCTTAATCCACTATTGGAGAAGGCTGGGGTGAATATTTTCTGATCACTATCAACATCCACATGCAGGACAGGAGGTGTTCTCATTCTGATGAGTCTAAACAACCCTCAACACCTGAAAGGCTCATTTTACAAGTTTCCCATGGGCCTGAGTGTGTGCTCTCTGTCATGGTTGCTTCCCTATATACAAATGACACTCATTCATTCCTTCACAAATTGGAATCTTCCTCTGTTCTCCATATACACATTTTCTAATTTCTATGTTAGAATTTATGTCAAGTATTGCACTATGAAGTACACACATGTTTTAGTTTGTATTACTATCTGTGGATCTGATAATATTATTGATACTTTTCTACCATTAGATGAACACTTATCATGCCAAAGCAGCATGTAGTGAATACAAACCAGTAATATGTATATTTATCTTGAATTTAGTGAAGAGAATGATTTAAATTTAAAAATTTCTATAATATACACTTAGTTAAAATTGTAAATACTGTGAACAAATTAATCTTCAGGTAGAATGTAAAACAAACCCTAATATCCTACCTTATTGATGGCTATAACTAGTGCTACATTGGTTTAAGTCCTTATATTTTAAATCATTTTGCTTTAGTTTATTTTGACAGGAATTTAGCACCATTATTAAAAATAATTTCTGTATGAAATCATTCTATATGATATTTTCTTGCCTATGTAGCTTATTTACCAAGAAGCTGCATAGAGAATATAAGTTATATTTCTTGGTAAAATTTTTCCAAATTTCAATTATATATGTTTCTTCTTGGTTTATTTTCTCTGACCTTGAGTAAGATATGAACATTGTTGACTATAGTCTAGTCAGTCTTTGTATTTTAAAGAATATTTCCCATGTAAAAACACTGGGATGATGATTATTGATCAAGTTTTTACTAACATAAATTTTCTGAAGCAATGTATGTTTTGAGCTTGAAGCATCATACTTGCAACATTCTTTGCTTCTGTACTGTCTCTCTCTAGTATAAATTATGTAATGATCTTCAATAGTTGAGAAGTAGTAAAAGATTTCTCGATCTGTGCACATGTAGAGTTTTTCTCCTGGATAGATTCTGTGGTGGCTTTGAAGTTGTGAGCACTATGTAATGTATTTGACACATTCTTCACATTTATAAGTTTTCTCTCAAGGATTGATTTTTTTTAATGATCTTTAATAATGGAGAACTAAGCAGGCAAAGCTTTTGTCACATGCTGTACATCAGCATGGTTTCTACCCACTCTGGAGCCTCTTAAGTGTCTTGAGTGTGAAGGATCTCCAGAAGCATTTCCAAGATTTCTAGTATTTTTATTTGCCAATAAGGAATTGTGGATTCCCAATAAGATTTTTTTAAGATAGGTCAAAAACTGTTTCTGTATTATGATGCAGGTATTTATCTTCATTATGTCATGAATCATTTGAATGATAGTTGCATAGAAATTTAAGGATTAACCTTATCTAATATTTTGAATCCCTCTTTAAAATGGGTGACTTTATTGAGTCTTTGCTGTACTTACCATAGTCCAACGATATTTGTCAGAATCACCGTAGTTCTAATATGATTACATTCACTACAATTTCAAGACTCATTTAAAATTTCTTTCTGACTGTTTCTTTAAACCTCTCAGGTATGCTTCTGCTAGAGAAAAGAAGACTGTTAACATTGCTCAGGCATATTCTAAAATATATAATGATTTTTGAGTAGCAATTTAGTGGGGATTAATAAGTCTAAGTGGCAAAAGAGTTTTAAATTTCATTATTTATTTTGAAATTGATATAATCTATATTGCAAATAGTGTCTTAAAAAGAATCATATAATGCACCTAAGAGCATTCTGACACCTGGCACAGTTTCTTCCAAAGGAAAACTTCTGTACAGAAGGCTTCCATATCAAGCAATCTAGAATGTGCTATGTCTTAAACATTTTGTAGTTGTCCTGAAGCCTTTTCTGAGACAGAAATACATTTTGAATAAGAGTTATGTGGATCTTGGCACATTGAGGACACTGTGAAACGTTCTGTAAAACTTACATTTCCACTTCAAGTACATGGGGATGTTTTGTTGCTTAAGCATGAAGTCTCCTATGTTCCCATTAATTTTTACAGGTGGTTCCATGGATACATTCACCTCAGTTTTCTTCTAAGCAAAATATTCTATCTCCTTGTTGACATGGTTTATTGACTATATAGTATCTTTTTGTGCCATTTGCTACAATAAATGCTCAGCTCTGAGGCAGAGTGTGGTGACTTACAGAATTAATCCTTCCAACATGAGGCAGTGGAAGGAGGGCATCTGTCAATTTGAGGCCAGATTGATCTGGATAAATCACCTCTCCTGATTTTTTTCTTTTTCTTGTCTATTGGTTTAAGGGCATTTGATGCCTTAAGTGACCAGGACAAAAA
>NW_023504758.1:0-3297 GCF_004664715.2 Peromyscus leucopus | reverse complement strand
ATATATATATATAGTATATATATATATATATAATCTTCATGGTCTATGGGTTCTGGTCTTATTTTTCTTTAATTATTCTATAATCCACTTTGAGTAGTACATCCATGCTGTCTTTCTGGTTTGGTACCTCACTCAGATATTTTTCTATTCCATCCATTCCTCAAAATTTCACACTCATTGTTTCTCTGTGGAGTAGTACTCCTTGTAATGAACCACATTTTTTCATCCATTTCGTTATCACTAGGTTTTCAGGTTTCTTACATAGTGCTCATACATGCTGAGCATGACTTATTATTAATCAGCATTCTTGTTATCCCAAGTGTGATGCTGTCTGAGAGTTGATTCATTCTGAGGAAACCCATCTAATCCACTGTGTACAATTTACATCCCACCAACAGTGAGGGTTCCCTGTCACATCCTCTCCAACATTGACTCATTTTGATCCATTACATTATCCAGATCTTATGCATCTCTGATATAATATGTGACATTTCTTAAGTCTTTCAAATGGTATTCTTGTGACTGTTTAGCTACCATTTTAATTGATCAATTTGTTCCTAGGTTCTATTCTATATATTGATCATCATCTTCAGTTTGTTTGAAATTTTCCCACTTTGGCTGTCATCTTCTTTTGCCCTAAGCTCTCAAGTTGAGATCATTATATTTTGCCAGGTCTCTTGGGTTTATTTAGAATTGTGCCATGTCTTAAAGATGTCTCCTACTTCTCATTAATTAGGGTAACGATTATTCATCTTTATCCACTTGACTGAATTTTCTGGACAATATGATCTTAGTTGTATCTTTAATATTGAGATCCCAAGTTTCCACACCATTGTTAAATACTCTCCATTGTATATTGCTCTCCAAAAACCATGCAATTCATATTAAATGTCAGTTCTTCAATCGATCATTCCGGTATTCTTTAACCATACCAAAACTGTTATTACTATAGCTCTATAGAGAGTTGATCAGGATGTGAGCTCAAAATCTTATCAATAGATTCTTTTAACATCCGTTTTGTTCCATATATTGATTTTCTCATCTGTGAGAATGTGTGGATTTAAGGGATCTTGAATCTTATTCTTTTTTGTTTAGTTCCATTTACTATTAATCCACCTCCAAGCATGAGACTTCCATTTATTTTCTCAATTTCTTCTGATTTCAATGTTTCAAACCTTCACTGTTTATATGTTACTCTCTGCATATCCCTTATTCTTTGTTTCTTAATTCTTGGCTAAACTTCTAACTATTGAAATATGAGATGACCCTTTTGTCCTGAAGTTACGCTTCCCATTAATTTGACAACATATATTACACATCACATCAAATTTCATAAAGATGATCACTCTTTTGTAATGACTATCTATACTGTGAAATAAAACGCATATTAGCATCAATAACATTCTCCCACAAAGTAAGTTCTATGGACTTTATCTTTTAAGTCTCACAAACCATCTGCTTTTATCACTTTAGTTCTATAATAGTATTGTATATTTATTATTATCTATGCCATTCTCTGGTTCATTACGGTAATATCTCTATCTCCTTGTTCTTCATAGATTAATTCTCTCCTCTATTTCAAGACATTCATTATTTATTTCTCTCTATTCTGATCACCTCATAACATCCCCCGTGAGTTTGTTCTTTTCTACCTTCTAGTGCGTATTTTATGATGCCATCTTCTTATGTGTTAATTTCCTAGCAGCTCATTCATTGTATGTTTACTCATTCATAATCTAGAATCTTATCCCTTCATATTTCGTGGGCATCATTTCAATTCCAGGTGCTTTTCTATTTTTGTTGTGTAGTCACTTAACATTTCAAACAGTATTTCCATTTTTTTACACTGTTTGGCCAATGTCAATTTAGAATTTCTAGGGTCTGAGTAAGTAATCTTTTGTGAGTAAGTTCTTAAATCTATTATCCATTTTAACATCTTTAGCCTTTTTGTTAACTTCATTATGCTAATCTGTCTTTTGTCGAGTGGTGGTGGGGGTTAAAATCTCACACATGGTATTGCATTTTAAACTGAGTGCTTTTTCGAATGGTCTTTGTATTTGGAGCTAAAGTTAGATCGAGGACTTCATCTTTTCCCGTTGAATATATTATGCCATCCGACTCTCATGATTTTAGTTGAATCTATTTATTAGATATTAGATAGCTACACCAGCTTGTGTCTTATGTCTATTCTGAAAAGCCTTTCAGCCTTCTCGAGTAGGTGTCTCTAATTAAGTGTTTCTTGAGCAGGCAAGATTTCTATTTTTATCCATTTAGCCTGTTGTCTAGGTAGTTTGAGACCATGATATTATGATATTAATACCAGTGCTTAATTCCTGTTTTTTTTTTTTGTGGTGTTTGTGTGTCCTTCTTGGTATTTGGTGGATTATCTATGCTGATTTCATGGATGTTAGCTTCTTTGTGTGGATTCTCTTGGGTGGTTTAAGACAGGTATGATAAATCGGTTTCCTGAATATTTGTTTATTCGCTATATTGAGTTCGATAGGCTGGTGGCACCGTGTCTCTACTCTTGCATAAGATCCAACTTCTAGCTCACATCTCTAGTCAAAGTCTGGTTATTCTGATCCTTAATACGTGTTTCTTTGCGGTCTAATATTTTTCTTTCTGTGTGTTAGTGTTTGATATATGTGAGGGATTTTTGTTTTTTTTTTTTGATCAGATCTCTACTCGATCTCTAGGTATCTCTTAATTAGAATTTCCAGTGATTAATTATCTGGCCTTACTGTTTTCTTCTATCCCTATTTCTTAGTGTCAGTCCCATTCTGCTTTGGTACTTCAGTTTTCTCTCCATTCAGTGATCTTCCACTTTGCAAATTTGTATGCTGTCGTTCCTGCCTTAGTCAGGATCTATTCCAGCATCCCTCAGCATGTGTTTTCTTTATTGTCTCAAATTCATTTTTCAGATCTTGGAATGTTTCATCTGTTTAATTGCTTTTTCTTGGCTTTCTTTGATTTCTTCCCATTTTTGTTCATTTTTTCTTCCATTTCTTTAATGGAGTTTTTCATTTCCTATTTAAGGGAAGTTTTTTATTTCCTCTTTAATGGAGTTTTTTATTTCCTCTTTAAGGGAATTTTTTTATTTCCCCTTTAAGGGAATTTTTTATTTCTTCTTCAAGGTCCTCTATCATCTTCTTAAAGTCATTTTTAGGATTGATTTCTTCTGTTTCTTCTGTCTTTGTATGTTCAGGTCTTGCAGGTGTAGAATTACTAGGTTCTGATGTTGCCATATAGGTCTTTATGTTGTTGCCTGTATTTTTGCACTGGCATCTACTCATCTCT